>NC_079458.1:4006518-4144018 GCF_903798145.1 Danio aesculapii
TCGTGTTTAGGTGATCTGGATAAGCTAAATTGTTCGTAGTGTATGTGTGTATGTCCTGGTCTAGTTAGGGGTTGAGCATTGGGCTAACGACTCACCTCATAAAAACTGGATGTTATGAATATCAATATAAATATCAACTTTTATATAAATGGTCCTGGGGGTAAGTTATTTTAAATAGTACTTATTTTCTTAGTTTTACTATTTTGCTACTAATGTTAGTAAAAAAAATCTCTAACAATTTTCTTAATTTTACTATTCAAATAAAAAAGTGATTTAGTATTGATTTTCTTAATTGCACTGTTTTACTGTTACTGTAAACTTTGCTGTACTTTGGATCAAATAAATTCAGGTTTGTTGAGCAGAAGAGACCAGTAGCGTTTATTAGAAATGTATTACTATGATTAAATGCTAAAACAGAATCATTACTGTAGTCTTTAGTGTCACATTCAGAAATGATCTAAAATTAACTACAATTATTCTTTGATTAATAGAATGATCAGAACAACATTTGTTCTAAATCGTAACATATATTGGTGTGTATGTTATGCTACTTTTGATCAAATTAATTTATTCTAGATAAAAACTCTAGATAAAAAAAAAATGTCATTGCGAGCTCTTACTTTACATGAGATCGACGGTGGCGACTGCTGTAGTTATTCCAGTTGTGTTATTTTTTGGTATTTATATTCAGAAAATTACTGAAGGCATATATCATAATATTAGAACGATATAATGTGGCAATAAGGTCATAACTGTACTGTGTATTTACACTGTGACCATATTCATCAATGTAAACACACAAAAAGCAACATTAACATTTTAGCACTCATTCCTAGCCACTAGACATTATTGACAGGGTATGTGTGTGTCATCGAGTGTCAGAATGTTGTGGGATTACTAAACAGGAGTTATTATTAAGGGGTACAGATAGCGAAATTTATCGGGTTTTATTTTAGTGTTTTTTTTTAAATCATGACAGTAAAACACGAACAAATAATACTTATTTGTGCATCTCCTGACTTTCGTGTGCAGCCATGCGGCTGTTGTAGATGGTGCATTCTGGGAAATTTTTTTACTCCTTGGTTTCAAGTGTGGTCCTGAAAAAAAACTCAGTTTGAAGGGGTATCTAGCCCTTCCCCTTAGCCCTACACCTTCAAGATAAAGAGGATTGGGACACTCCTACCCCTTCACATGACCGCGAATAACGAGGGGTAAGAGGAAGGGCTAAGGGGTAGACTTAGAGTTATTTTTCTTTTCTTTTCTTTTCTTTTCCTTTTTTTGTTGGTGGTATTTAAGTACACCTGTAGTTAAACTAAATGTAACTGAATAGTTTGAAGGGATATATTGTTTGGATTGGTGTTGGATATTATGCTACAAAAACCTGTACATTTCTACAACCAGCATAACCAGTACAGTTCTATTCTTTATAATCTTCTATTCTATCTATCTATCTATCTATCTATCTATCTATCTATCTATCTATCTATCTATCTATCTATCTATCTATCTATCTATCTATCTATCTATCTATCTATCTATCTATCTATCTATCTATCTATCTATCTATCTATCTATCTATCTATCTACAGTATCTATCTATCTACAGTATCTATCTATCTATCTATCTATCTATCGTTCTATCTGCCATTATGTCTGTCTATCTATCTGTCTATCTGTCTATCTATCTATCTATCTATCTATCTATCGTTCTATCTGCCATTATGTCTGTCTATCTATCTGTCTATCTGTCTATCTATCTATCTATCTATCTATCTATCTATCTATCTATCTATCTATCTATCTATCTATCTATCTATCTATCTATCTATCTATCTATCTATCTATCTATCTATCTGTCTGTCTGTCTGTCTGTCTGTCTGTCTGTCTGTCTGTCTGTCTGTCTGTCTGTCTATCTATCTACAGTATCTATCTATCTACAGTATCTATCTATCTATCGTTCTATCGTTCTATCTATCGTTCTATCTGCCATTATGTCTGTCTATCTATCTGTCTGTCTATCTATCTATCTATCTATCTATCTATCTATCTATCTATCTATCTATCTATCTATCTATCTATCTATCTATCTATCTATCTATCTATCTATCTATCTATCTATCTATCTATCTATCTATCTATCTATCTATCTATCTATCTATCTATCTATCTATCTATCTATCCATCCATCCATCTATCTATCTATCTATCTATCTATCTAAGTGTTGATGAATTGCACAGTAACCTTGATTCCAACTTTAGCCATCAGCTGATGAGCTCCTGCACATCGAGTCTTTTGCATGATCTTCAAAAACGCCTCTATCTTTCCTCTCTCTGACAGTGACTACATCATAAAGGAGAAAACTGTACTTCTGCAGAAGAAAGACAATGAAGGCTTCGGTTTTGTACTCAGAGGGGCCAAAGGTGAGTGATGGACATCAGCGAGCTCTCCTCCGCTTTGATAACAGATCACAGCATGGCATGGATAAGTGATTGTGCTGTATGATCTCCAGCCCAGACTCCTGTGGAGGAGTTCAGCCCGACTCCAGCCTTTCCTGCTCTGCAGTACCTGGAGTCTGTGGACGAGGGAGGTGTCGCCTGGAGGTCCGGCCTGCGGATGGGGGACTTCTTGATTGAGGTCAGCAGAGATGCAGACATCATTGAAATACTTTAAGCATCACGTGTCAATATTGGTCAAGTTTACCAATGCACATAATAACAAACAATGCTCAGCATACAGTATGGAATAAGTATTGAACATGTCCGCATTTTTCTCAGAAAGCATATTTCTAAAGGTGCTGTTGTCTTTTTGATGAATGCTTTCCAGATGTTGGTAACAACTAAAAAAATCCATATATGCAAAGAAAACAAAACGAATTCGTTTACAAATTAAGTTATGTTTAATAAATTGAAATGACGCAGGGAAAAAGTATTGAACACATGAAGAAAGGAAGGTGTAGAAAAGCAGTGAAAGCCCAGACAGCAGCTGAAATCTCTCAGTAGTTCTTCAGCAACCCTCTGCCCTTCCTCAGTGTAAATGAATATCAGCTGCTTCAGTCCAGGATCTACATTAGCAGGAGGATGAAGATGAAACCAGAGTGGACATTTCAGCAAAACAATGATCCAAAACACAGCCAAGGAAACACTCCAATGCTTTCAGAGAAAGAAAATCAAGCTGTAGGATGGCCCTGCCAATCACCTGACTTAAATCCAATAGAAAATACATAATAAAGCTCAGATTTCATAGACGAGACCCACAGAACCATCAAGATTTTGACATTTTGTTGAAGTCTGAACTCAATGCATGTGACTTCATTCTCCATATGAGAGGCGTCTTTATGCTGCAGCTCCAAAAAAGCCTTTTATATAATGTATTAAACACATTTCAGTAGTTCAGTTCTTTCTCCTTGTGTCAGTCTATTGTTATTACACACAACTCATTTTCCTGATTTTTTTGTTTTGTTTTATTTTTATGTTTGTATTGTTTGGGGTTTTACCAAAATCTGGTTCAATTCCAGGTCAACAGAAATATTATTCCCAGGAAAAACATGGCGTGTTCAATACTTATTTTCTCTGCTGTATGTGAGTAGACCCCTCACAGAGGTTTCATTTAATTTGATATTTTCTATAGGATGCTACTATAATATATTTGTTTAAATACATTAGATTAGTCAGTAGCAAAGAAAATCCTGGAACTAATCTAACAAAAAAAAAAGTCCAAAAATGAGTACACCCAAATGAAAATGTTAGGGGAAAATATTAAATACATTTTTAAATCAAGAGAAACAAAATCAATAATTTAGTTTGAATTTTATTTTATTTTTGCAATAATTATTGATTTAAATGAAATTGTGTTATCTATCTAGCCCTAAAGATGTCAGGTGATCAAACTCTTTTTTTTTAATAGATGTAACGCTTTGGTGCATTTGTCTCAACACTATTTACATTTGCACAACAGTTAATGCATTTCTCAAAACAATTAGCACAAACAGCAAAACCCAGTTAATAACCTGCAAAAGTGTGTCACTTGCTCAAAATGGAGAGCTCATTCCTCAAAAGCAAGTATTGATGTCAATGAAAGTGTCAGTGTGATCAAGATGAAAAGTCCTGACAGCATTGTTCATGATCAAGATAGTCAAATGGCTGTCATGTTGTCATTATGACAGTTTAATCTGTACATTTTTTTTCAATGCAAAAAAATCTGATTTTGGTGACACTTCCTGAAAATACTCAAGACAGAAATACATACACTGAAAAAAGTGTTGCATGCAAAACTGTTGCAAACAATTTATTTGTGTTGAATTTAAACAAACAAATTAAATTTAACAATGTTCAACTTAATTTGTTTGTTTAAATTCAGCCCAAATAAATTGTTTACAACCACTTAACGTAAAAAAATGAGTAAATCCAAGGAATCATCTTTGAATAATTTTTTTCAGTGTACTATTAGCACAGCCATTAAACGACTACAGTAAAGTTAGACATCACTGCATTTAGTGAAGTATCTAAGTACAAGACATTGAATATGTGTGTTACACATGTTTACTGAATTTTCTTTTTACAATTCTAATTTATTCACAGCATTGTGCAAAAGAATAAACACACCCTTATTGACAACAAACATGAACTCCCTTTAGGTAGAGCAGTGCACAACTGTAAACAATACTGCAGTACATACTGGAACTGAACCTACAACATACATATTTCTGTAAATCATTCATGAAATTGTTCAATTTAGAAGACATTTTCAGGAAAAAAAAGATTTAAAGATTTTTATAAAATTTGTTCGACAGATTTTGACTAGTTCAACATTTTTGTATGTAATGACTCGAGTAATGTAATGAGGACTATCAGTTTTATATGGAATGACTATTCAGCATTCACAAGTTTAGTTCATTTTGACTGACATGACATAAGCAAATGATAATGTTATAAAACAGCAGAGAGTTGTATGAAAGCAGTTGATGCATGTCCAAAAGCATCTGTTGAAAGGAATGAGAAACCACTATTATGATGTGCACAAATGAAGAATTGTTGTGAGAAATGCATTAAAGCGACTGAGAGAAACTGTAAAATATATATATATGGATAAAAATAAAGATTTTTAAAAGGTGTTGTACTCGTTTATGCTGAGCACTATGCTAGCCACTTTCTATAACTGGAGTAAATGTTTGGAAAATTTCTGAAATTACTTTAACCAGCGAAATAAAAAATGCACTGTTCTGCTAATTTTCCAGAAAAGTACTATTCACACATACACTCCAAAATACTGATAAATTTTGACATCATTCACCATCATTCACCCTAAACAGCTTTGCTTGAGTTTGTAAAGGGCGTCCATTAAACTGTTGAAAGTTTCATTTTGATTTCAAACGTTTGCATTGGATGGAGAAACAACTGGAGAGCTATTGGCAGAGCTCACAGTTTACATCATCGAAAGCAATAATGGCGCCCATGGTCGAAAATAAATCTGAATTTCTTTGAATAATGTAAATATGTTGTGCTTTTTTTCGTATATTTCACAAAAATGGCATCATTTACATTATATTAAGGCATACCAGTCTTGATACCAAGAGTTTCCTTTCATTATTAATTAAACCATATAATAGAATCAATCTGTCACGAAAACAAGTTAAGAAAACTACTGTGTAAATTATTATTTTTATTACTATTATTATTGATTCATTCATTTTCCTTTGGCTTAGTCCCTTTGTTCATCAGGCGTCACCACAGCAGAATGAACAGCCAACTTATCCAGCACGTTTTACACAGTAGATACCCTTCCAGCTGCAAGCCAGTACTGGGAAACACCCAAACACTCTCATTCACACTCATACACTACAACCAATTTAGTTTTTTCAATTCCCATATAGCGCATGTCTTTGGGGGAAAACGGAGCTCCCAGAGGACACCAACATGTGGAGAACATGCAAACTCCACACAGAAACGCCAACTGCCCCAGCCGAGGCACAAATCAGCAACCTTGCTGTGAGGCGGCAGTGCTAACCACTGAGCCACCGTGTCGCCACTATTATTATCAGTAGAAGTAATAGTAATATAATAATAATATTAGTATTATATTTCAACTATTTGGAGTAGAATTGTAATTTCGTCATGTAAAGACTGCCTTATGTGCAATGTTTATGTGTTGATTAATATATCTAAATAACCAGCAGTCGTATGTGATAGTTTGGGCTCTACTGTTAACCATAACCTTCAATGCTAATGCAATGCGTATAGGTAAATATTGAGTACACCATATCAGATGATCATTTTTGTGTACTGTTACACCACTTAATAAAAACAGATAGAAAGCCAAAAGTAGTTTAGCGGTACAGTCTCCTGTCTTTGAGGTGTTAAGCCCAACACTAAACAAATCCTCACACCTACAGCGAGGTGATAAACCTCACCGTGATACTTGTGTTACCTACTTTAATTTGATTCTGGAGGAGGAGATGACATGCATCTTGTTCGGTGTATCTGCCATCTTGATTCTTTTCTACTGCAAAATATATATTTCATTGACACGTTGCCCTTTTAGCAAACACCTTCACCTCACGGTTCCCAGCTGGTTAATTTGGACAGCGTGAATCATGTTGAATCATTTTGAATCCAGTCTGATGGTAATGCTTAAAACACCCACTTGGCCTTCTCTTTCTCTTGCTCTGTCGCTCTAAACTGCAAATCAAATGTCCTTTCTTATGTAATTGTTAAATGCAATTGTCTGTTAAAACTGTGTTTGTAAAGATGTAAGTGACTTGGGTATAAAGCCAGTAATAAAGTGTGTAAAACCTTATTGTAAAATGTGTGTAAAATTAAAAATATTAGATTTTTTAAATGTTTTTTTCTGCTCACAAAAGTCTGCATTTCGTCACCTTGGAATTATAAGGTCCTCTCTGCGTTCTGAATGATTTTGAGATATTGAGCTTCAAAGTTTTTGTATTCCATATAATAAACTATATGTGTGTAACAGTTCTCTTTCGTACATTAATATGACAGAGATCCTTAGTGTACTCTACATGTAAATTAATAAAGTTCTCTTACATTTGCAAATTGGAGTAAAAAAAACATGGTAAATGCAGATAGGCAAGGCAAGTTTATTTATATAGCACAGTTCTTCACAGTTATAGCACAATTCAAAGTGCTTTACATCAACAGGAATAAAAAAAACAGGTATAAGAGAAATAAAAACAAATAATAAAAATGGTTAAAAAAATAAAATAAATAAGCATAAAAACAGATAAAATGTGTTATAAAAGAATGAAAAATAAGAGAAAAACATGATCTGTCGGACATAGCACATTGTTCATTCAGTAAAGGCACAGCTAAACAGATGTGTTTTCAGTCTTGATTTGAATGTGCCTAATGTTGGAGCACATCTGATCATTTCTGGAAGCTGATTCCAGCAGCAGGGGGCGCTGTTAGTAGCTGAAAGCCGATTCACCCTGCTTTGACTGAACTCTTGGAATTTCTAGTTTATTTGATCCTAAAGATCTGAGTGATCTGTTAGGTTTGTATTCAGTGAGCATATCTGTAATGTATTGAGGTTCTATGCCATTTAGTGATTTATAGACTAAATGTAACAATACTTTAAAATCCATTCTGAATGTAACTGGGAGCCAGTGTAAAGACTTGAGGACAGGTGTGATGTGCTAGATAGAACCTTCTCATTCTGAAGTCATTTTCTGCTTGGAATTATAAGGTTCTGTCTGGAAGATCATTCATTGAAGCATTACTTTTCAAGAAATACAATCAAAAATATAAATTGGTGTTGTAACAAATGTTGATGCTTGAGAAAGTTAAAGTTTTGCTTTCTATAACATTTATTTCATGTTTTAGGATGAATATTTTTATCTTGTTTAAATTAAGCATACAGAGCTGTGCTAAATATATCGTCCAGTGCAATGTTAATTTTATCTAATTAATATGTTTTTATTGATATTATTAAAAGTTGATGCTTTATATGAATTATTGAATTACATTTATTGAATTATATGCCCCATGAATTAAATTAAGTATTTGCCCTTCAAGGCTTAATATTAAATTTAAAGACTTTAAAAGAAAACAGACGATAAGCAAATGACTTTAATAAACACTGAAAAACGTTTCACTTATCATATATACACAAATAAAAATATTTCACATTTAATATAGAATTTTTTTAAATATTCGTTTCTTTTTCAACAATGTCAAATTTAAGATTTCATCTCAGTGTCAAAAAATGCTTCTAAATCATCACATTGACACACATCTCAATTCTGTGTGCATTATTTAGTCGACTCTGATTTTGTGTGATTTTTGTCTTTCTGGTGTTTCCCGCTGTTAATGGAGAAGTCAGGCGAAATGGCAAAGAAAGCTTAATGTGACTATTTTCAATTTCACAAGGTTACTTTTACAGCATCGATGTTGAATATAATTACAATACATTCAGTTAAATAGACTTAAATGAAATTTAATGCAGTGCTTCTTGTCCGATCTGAGACCCACTTCATATTGTATATCTAACAGGCATTGTAGATTGCTGATTTATAAAGAAATCAGATCTTAAACGTGACAGTTTTGTAATGGAAAGTCAGTTCACCAGAAGCCCTTGGGCTGCCTGGCCTAAAATTAAAAGTCCGTTAGCATATAACCCATTTTCACTGCTGAAAGTCCAAACACTGAAGAGCAAATCCATCGATGCGCAGCTCCACAAGTCCCAAAACCAAGCAAACTAGTGGCGACATTGACGAGGAACAAACTTAACCAATTGACGAAAGTGAAGGGAAAAAAACTGTAAAATTTTATTTTTTTAAAGAAATATATCATTTTTTGAAAGCGCAAATCTGCATTTTAGAATGATTTCTGAAGGATCATGTGACTGGAATAATAATGCAATACATTTGCAAAAATAAATTACATTTTAAAATGTATTAAAATAGAAGCTTTCAATTTAATACATTCTAAAATGTAATTTATTTTTGCTAATTTATTGCATTATTATTAGTACAATATTTTCACATTTTTACTGCTTTCAGTACTTTTGAAGTGCATTTTCATATTTCATTTGATTTATTCAACTTTTCTTAATGACATGCCCAGATGAATTGTTCACCACAAAACTAGAAATATGAGCTAACAAAATCAATAAGGTTAGCTTTAAAAGTAAGAATAATGGTACTTTTGCTGTAGTGTGATTTCATCAGCGCTTTTTCCAGCACTGCTTTAGACTCAACAGAATAGCGCGTTCATGACGGCTGTATTTTGGCAGGTGAATGGGATCAATGTAGTCAAGGTGGGCCACAGGCAGGTGGTGAACATGATTCGCCAGGGAGGGAACAGTCTGATGGTGAAGGTCGTCATGGTAGCAAGAAATCCAGAGATGGAGGAAATGCCTAAGAAGAAAGGTCAGAGACTGTTTTTTACTGTGAATTGGTCTGTGGGAGTCTGAATGAATGGCACTGCAGCCTGTTTTTTGATTTGATTTACCAAAGCTTTCTCTTTCTTTAGTTCCCCAGCAAAGTAAGCGGCTGACCCCTCCGGCTATAGCGATACGCTCCAAATCCATGACTTCAGAACTGGAGGAGATGGGTACACGCTTACGAACACACAAACACACCTCACACACACCTACAGTTGAAGTCAGAATTATTAGACCTCCTGAATTATTAGACGCCCTGTTTATTTTCTGTTTAACGGAGAGAAGATTTTTTTCAACACATTTCTAAACATAATAGTTTTAATAGCTCATTTCTAATAACTGATTTATTTTGTCTTTGTCATGATGACAGAAAATAATATTTACTAGGTATTTTTCAAGACACTTCTATACAGCTTAAAGTGACATTGAAAGGCTTAACTAGGTTAATTAGGCGAGTTAGGGTAATCAGGCAAGTCAATAGTCCCTTTCAAACAGAGATACCAGTAAATATCCAGAAAATTACCTTAACGACTTTACCGGTAATTTCAAAAAAGGGCTGTTCACACAGGCACGGACGTTCCGGAATTGTTCCAGAAAGACCATTCACACATCCATTCCAAAACACCACTAAATTCTGACATCATAAACCAGAAATGACCTCTAAACAGCTGCGCTTGTATGTGTAAACATAGAAGGGGTCAGAGACATCCAAAGGCAGAAGCGCGAACCACAGCTTAATGTTTGCGCATTTGACTACATTACAAACTCTGTGGATGGATAAGTATCCGCTTGTTAAGTTGTGACGTATTGAATAATGTTTCCGGGTCCAAGCGGCTGCTCATTTGAATTGAGAAAATATTCGTTTATGGCCAATTTTTAGTCATATCACACTTTAAAGTGAATTTTATATATAATCATAGAGTACACATCAGTCTCTGGACTTGCTGCATCACAAATATCAAAATTTTAACAATTTATAAAAAATGTATCACTTTCTGGCCAACGGATATTAGGCATGGATATATATATATATATTGCGATCAGGATTTTCGAAAGTAGTACAGCTTTTTGTAAACGTTTATTATTACCATTTGATGAGTCTCCTCATACAGTTTGATATGGTGATTGGACCCGGAAGCCACTTCGAGTGACGTCACACTTAACAAGCGGATAGTGAACAGCTTTGATGAAAACATATGGAGGAACTCTTTCGCATGTCGAGATGTACATAATATGTGTGTGCTGGCGCTCACCGGCTGCTTCACGTGCACATGCATCAAGCAACTAAAGCAGATCTTGAAGGTAAACAAACAGCGGTTAATCATAAGCATTTTGTCGATAATTATTTACACAGTTGGAATTAAGAAGGAACATAGAAACGTTATCTGACTAACATCTAGCAGCTAAATGTGTCTGGAAAAATATTCAAAGGCTTTTATTTTCATAAACAGCGCGGATTTGAATGCATTTGAATGTTCTGATTGGCTGGAGTGGATGTCTCACGTCAGTGCGTCCTAATCATGAACATGCTTTTTCCGGCTATCATCCTCCTGCGTTTACACAGCGCAGCATTCCGGCAAATTACTGGTAATATTTCGGAAAATTGTCGGAACGGTCTGAATGTGTGAAAAGGGCTATTTTATAACAGTAGTTTGTTCTGTATTCAATCAAAGAGCATAGAATCACCAAGAGACGACACTCTGTTGCTAGTGTCATGTGGCGGCCATTTTGGGATAAAATTCCAATAGAACCACAGCATATTATACGTCTGTAAAATAAATTATTAAAAGTGCTGATGATTGTGATAGTAAGTGTTGTATTGTCATCTTTCAGGTTGTATCTCAGCTTTAATGCGCTTTTTAAATAAATAAATAAAAAACAAAAGCAGCTGCTTGCCATCGTGACAGCTATGAGATCCAATGGACGGCCGATCGCTTTCACTCCAAAATGGCGAAATCACGGGGCTGTTGCTGGGCGCTGCTGTTGCATTGGAACGTTCTATTGAGTGTCGCCTCTTGGTCATCCTAAGCTCTTTGATTCAATCCAAAACAAATATTGCTTAAGGTTGCTAATAATATTGAGCTTAAAATGGTTTAAATAAAAAGAAATACTGCTTTTATTCTAACTGAAGTAAAACAAAAAAAACTTTCTCCAGAAGAAAAAATATTATCGGAAACACTATGAATATTTCCTTTCTCTGTTAAACATCATTTGGGAAATATAAAAAAATCACAGGAGGGTGAATCATTTTGACTTCAACTGTACATGTGTTATGAACATGTTAGTGTGTCTCTTTACTGTTATCACAAAACACAATGACAAATGAGGTCTTATTTTTGATTGATAATTTGCTTGTTTGTCTTTCTTTTTCTCTGTTTTGCATACAGTTGAGAAAGGTATGTGCAGTCTCTTGTCATTATTAAACAATAGATTATATTAAAATAAAACTAGTGAGGAAATTTCACACTAGAATTAAAGTACATCAACAACAATTAGGGATGCTCCGATCAGGATTTTTGCAGCCGATAATGAGTACCGATTTCTTGTCATGGTGATTGGCCGATATATAGTGTACCGATTCTGATTCTTTATAATACATAAAAACATAGTTTCCCTTCAAGTATGAACGTTAAGAGAAGATCTCACCTTACCTAAGCGAATAAGTGAAGAATGTTGCACATAATCCCTTAAACACGTCTCTTATAACCATTTAGTGTGGACATGTCATGGTCAGAAGCAGCTTCACAGAAAATATTAGATAAAACAGATTAAAACATTGGTAAGAATAATTAGTAACAAAGCAATTTAGAAAAATTGGTGGAAGACGAATTCACTCGTTTTAATGAAGAAAAACTTTGGAGCGCATCTTTGATGCTTAAGACATTAAAATGCACACCTATTAATACATATACTGTGTTTGTTTATTGCAATAAGTATATTACAAAAAGTTATATTATTAAACATTCAAGTTTAAAAAAATAATTTTTTTAAGTTTTTTTATACCATTTTAATTTTCAGCCATGATTTAGTCAACTTGCAATACTGTAAAAAACACAGAACGCATCTTCCTCCACGGGTAAAGCCATAAACAAACACCTGCGATTAGTTCATGAGATCAGCCAGGTTGGCGAGTAGCGAACGAGCCATAAAATATGATTATCGGCCGATAACGATCTTCGGAGCATCCCTACAAACAATTCATGGAAATTATTTATTCATTCTCTCTCTCTGTCTATTTATATACCGTATATAGTAATTTGTTTCTATTTATGTGTGTGTGTGTATGTGTGTGTGTGTGTGTGTGCGTGCGTGCGTGCGTGCGTGCGTGTGTGAGTGTGTGTGTGCGCGTGCGTGCGTGCATGTATACAGTGCCCAGCAAAAATGAGTACATCTCTCTCTCTTTTAAATGAATAATTTCCATAGCATGCCATACAATTAGGTATTTGTGTTTAATATTCATTAGATTAGTCAGTACCAAAGCCAAAACTGGAACTAATTTAACACATTAACTTAATTTCACACTGCAAAAATTAGCACACTGATGATTATGTTGGTGACATATTAAAAACTATTTTAATAAAGAAAAAAAATTAACAGAACCATAGAGAACTATTGCAACAACTAATTAGAATTGAAATGTTGATGAATTGAAATGAGCTGTCACTGGGGTGGTACCTTTTCAAAAGGTACACATTTGTACCTAAAAGGTCTATATATTAATACGTCAAGTGTACATATTAAGAAGTAAAAAGTACAAAAGTGTTCTTCTTAAAATCTTTAGGTACTAATATATACTTTTGAGGTATTAATATGGACCCTTTAAGTACAAATGTGTACCTTTTGAAAAGGTACCACCCCAGTGACAGCTCACGTACCTTTATTTCTGAGAGTGTTTGTGCTCCCAATCAAAAAGATTTAGGAGCACAGTCAAAAATTTAGGAGCGCAAAAAAAAAAAAATTCTCCTTAAATGCCACAATATTGTTGTGCTACATAACATACAAAAGTAAGCAGAGTATTTCTTAATATAAAAAAAAGAAAAAACACAGCTTTAAATAAACATTTCATATATTCAGTTTCAGAAAAACAGTTATAAACAGACTGTCCTAAAAATCACGCACTCATTTTACATTCACAAATACACAATGTACAGATGTCATATCGCAGTGCTGACCGTTCATAAATAAAACTTCTGTCATCATTGAACCACCCTAATGTCTGGGGTATCATTTCTGCGCATCTGAAATCGTTTTCATAGCAAGGATTGATCTCTGTTTTTTTTATGAAGCAAAATAAATGAAATGGAATGAGTAGCAGCTCTACGAAGATGCACCGATAACAACTTTGTTGTCCATCCCCATTTCTTGCAGATTCTGTTCTTCATAAGAACTATAATTATAATAAATGAATAATAATTATAAATCAACATTTGTGTTCCACAAAATTTTTAACGGGCAGCACGGTGGCGCAGTGGATAATGCTGTCGCTTCACAACAAGAAGGTCGCTGGTTCAAGCCTCGGCTGGGTCAGTTGGCATTTCTGTGTGGAGTTTGCATGTACTCCCTGTGTTCGTGTGGGTTTCCTCCGGGTGCTCCGGTTTCCCCCACAGCCCAAAGACTTTGTTTTCCCCAATTTCTGTTTAACAGAGAGCAGATTTTTTCAACACATTTCTATTCATAATAGTTTTAATAACTCATTTCTAATAACTGATTTATTTTATCTTTTCCATGATGGCAGTAAACAATATTTGACTAGATATTCTTCAAGACACTTCTATACAGCTTAAAGTGAAATTTAAAGGCTTAACTAGGGCAATTAGGTTAGCTAGGCAGGTTAGGGTAATTAGGCAAGTTATTGTATAATGATGGTTTGTTCTGTAGACTATCGAAAAAATATATAGCTTAAAGAGGCTAATAATATTGACCTTAAAATGCTTTTAAAAAATAAAAACTGCTTTTATTCTAGCAGAAATAAAACAAATAAGACTTTCTCCAGAAGAAAAAATATTATCAGACATACTGTGAAAATTTCCTTGCTCTGTTAAACAACATTTGGGAAATATTAAAAAAAATAAAAAAATTAAAAGGGGGGCTAATAATTCTGACTTCAACTGTATGTTTATATAGACACACACATACAGCTTAGGAAAGTATTAAGAGACCAATTAAAAAGTCAATAAATCTTAATGTTTTTCTATGTCTTTGTAAAGTCTTTTCTCCATGTTCTTTCTTATATATCTTTTTTCTTATGTTTTCCTTCTGGCTTAAGTGTGAAATGAGAATAACTTCAATTTCATATAAATGTCATTCAGTCTTCTCATATGAAAGGTTCTAATGTCCTTTTATTAGTTAATATCGGTTGTTGTATTAATAGTAAGAACATTGTTAACCTGAGGCGGCGGTGCATTTAAAACATTAAGCAACTGTTTGCTATTTAGATATATTGGTTATAAAATTTGTTTCTTGTTAGTGGCAATGAAAACATGTTCTAATGTTTGTTGGCTGTCAGTCCTCTTCTTAGTTTGTTTCCATGACAACTCCAAATGGACTGCAAACTTGAGAAAAACACTTGCTGCTTATGTTATACAGTTACAGGGGAATCATTTAAACAGATAAAAATGATAGCCTAATATGAGTATATACTACATTGCCTTAGAAAACTGTGCACCTGTGGAACATTATAGCATATTTAATGATACTTATGCCCTGTTACAGCTGCCTCACCATGGAAGAAGAAACCTGGTAACAAGATATTTATATTTCTCATTTTTATATGTTTGTGAATATCACTTATAAATGCAAGTGATTAAATGTGTAATTAGTAGTTAAAACTGGAGTTAGTACACATGGTAGTGTTTTAGAGCACTTTAAGATATCCCAGTTTCTCTGCAAAGTACATTTATGCCTTGAAATATGTTCATTAGGATCATTATGGCCTGATGTATCGCCGAAAGCTAATTTTTTATCCTTAAATTCTTTTTCAAATATTATCCGAGTGCTGTTTAACACAGAAGATTTTTTCAACACATTTTTAAACAGCCATTTTAATGACTTATTTCTAATGACTACTTTCGTTTGTCTTTGATATGATGACAATACATTATGGCCCAATCCCAATTCTATTTTTGTATCCCTTCCCCTTGGCCCTTAAATCTGTGTGTGAAGGGGAAGGGCTTCAAAATTTACCCCTAAGAAATGGGACAGCACTACAACACCTGCACACGGTCATATGTCATCGCGAGCTCTTACTTTACATGAGATCGACGATGGCGACTGCTGTAGTTATTCCAGTTGTGTTATGTTTTGGTATTTATCTTCAGGAAATCACTGAAGGCATATATCATGTTGTCAATAAGATCGTAACTGTACTGTGCATTTACACTGTGACCATATTCATCCATGTAAACACACGAAAACAGCATTAACATTATAGCAGACACTGTAAAAAGCTCATTCCCAGCCGCTAGACTTTTCTGACAGGGTATTTGAGTGTCATCGAGTGTCAGAATGTTGTGGGATTACTATACAGGAGTTATTATTATGGATTATAGATAGATTTTAGTGTTTTTTTTTTTAAAGCATGACAATAAAACTTGAACATGATTATGAATATATTAAAACATGTGCTTGTTTGTTGTAAAAACTCGTAATAATGACGAACAATACTAATTTGTGCATCTTCTGACGCCTGACTGTTGTAGATGATGTATTCTGGGAATTTTTTGTACTAGTGTGGTCCAGAAAAATCTCAGTTTTGAGGGCTATATAGTTCTTATAGTATATAGTCCTTTTAGCCCTTCCCCGAGCCCCACGCCTTCAAGCTAAAGTAGGGGGAAGGGCTAAGAGGTAGAATTGGGATTGGGCATATATTTTACTAGCTATTTTGCAAAATACTAGTATTCAGCTTAAAGTTGTTTCCATTATACTTCCATTGACATTTTTTGATTGCAAAGCCATAATAATAATAATTCCTTACATGTATATAGCGCTTTTCTAGACATTCAAAATGCTTTGCACATTGGAGGGAATCTCCTCATCCACCACCAGTGTGCAGCATCCACCTGGATTACGAGACGGCAGCCATATTGCGCCAGACTGCACACCACATGCCATCTGATTGGTGGAGAGGATACAGAGTGATGAAGACATTTATGATATGGGGATGGTTAGGAGGCCATAATGGACAGAGGCCAGTGGGCAAATTTGACCAGGATGCCTGGGTTAAAACCCTACACCATATAATTTGGCACTCTTCATTATTGGTGTTTTTTCCGAATGTGAAGAAGTATTTTTTTTACTGTTGGTCATCAGTTTTCTGCATTAACCCTTTAGATAGGCCTGTGCAAAAAGATTATAACTTTTATATCTATAGAGTAAAACAGCTAATTATAGTGCATATGCATATATATATATATATATATATATATATATATATATATATATATATATATATGTTCTCAGAGCTTAGCTGCTTTTTTTTATTTTCTCAGACATATCAAGGTACAGTAAGTGTGCAAAGGTCTCTCTCACACACACACACACACACACACACACACTATAATCCATGTAATTTATAACTAAGAATCAAAGCTTTTTTGCATTGCAACTGATAACCATACAAATTTAAAACTATATCTCTTCCCAACAGAGAAAACTGGCAACAATCAAGAATGCAGGATTATATGCTGTCATGGCTTTGCAATCAATAAAGGTCATTTTAATGGAAGTCAATGGGGCAAAAACAGCCCCCAACATAACGAAAGGGTAGTCAGTTTGCACAGAGTGTATTGTTGAGCTTTATATTGAAAGCATTTTCACATATATGTCAACATGAGATTTGTCACCAAAAATCAGTCCATTTGCTGAAACACAGAGAAAGTTGTGGCCAAATTAAGACTCAAAATCAGTCCAGAGTGGATGAAAACATCCCCAATAGTACACAAGGGTTAGAAATGATTTTTCAAAGTGCTTTTATTCTAGTCTAACAAAATGAAATAAAACCTTCTCCAGAAGAAATGTAATAGAAAATACTGTGAAATATTTCCTTTCTCTGTTTATAAGCACTTTATTTGAAAAATAAGGAACATTATTTTGGGTGCAGTGGCTCAGTGGTTAGCACTGTGGCCTCACAGCAAGAAGGTTGCTGGTTTAAGTCCCAGCTGGGCCAGTTGGCATTTTTATGTGGAGTTTGCATGTTCTCTCTGTGTTGGTGTGGGTTTCCTCCCCACAGTCCAAACAATATAGGTGAATTGAATAAGCTAAATTGGCCATAGTGTGTGAGTGTGTGTGTGAATGTGAGAGTGCATGGGTGCTTCACAGTACTGGGTTGCGGCTGAAAGGTCATCCGCTGCATAAAAAATATGCTGGAATAGTTGGCGGTTCATTCCACTTGGGTGAGCCCTGTTAAATAAGGGACTAAGCTGAAGGAAAATGAATGAATGAATAAATGGAGGGCTAATGTTTGTATAAAAAAAGACATAATTTTCTGTGATTTTTCTCTATGCTCAGATCACACTGAGAGCTCTCAAGCTCCGGAAAAGAAGAAGAGCGTCTATCAAATGGCCCTTAGTAAGAAACCTCACTTTTTTCATTCATGATAATAATGGATAATATCATCACTCTCTATGCAGTTTTCTCTCATTTGAATGTGTATTAAATAAACGGCAACATGACAATCTGAGTGAATGAATAAATAAAGTTTATCACATAATAAGAATAATGTTCTTTTTTGCTCATTTTCTTCTCCAGATAAGCTAGACGAGATTCTAGCCGCTGCTCAGCAGACAATTAGCACATCAGACTCTCAGGGTCATAGAGGTCATGGGGGCAAGAAGGAACGAAACAAGGGCTTTAACGCTAATGAGGTAACATCTCCATTTCAGTATCTCTGTTCTGATTAACACCACAATTCAACAGTGGGGAAGAAGCTACACTGTAAAAAATACTTTCTTATTTAGAGTTTTGGTCTTGTTTCTAGTCCAATATCTAAACATTCTTAAATCAAGAAGCATTTACTAGAAGAGCATGGTTTTGTTTTCAGAAATGATAAGTCAAAATTAAATTAGCTTTTAATTAAAACAAGCATAATAACCTGCCAATGGGGTAAGAAAAATAATCTTGTTTTTTCGTTTTGACATGAGATTATTTGATTTACTCCATTGGCAGATTATTTAGCTTGTTTTAATTAAAAGCTCATTTAATTTTGACTTATCATTTCTGAAAGCAGACATCATTTTTTGCTAGTCTAAAAAATGCTTCTTGATTTAAGAATTCTTTGATATTTGGACTGGAGACTAGACAAAAAAATCTAAGTAAGAAAAGCATTATTTGCAGTGTTCGTATGTGACTGTCAAGTTTCAAATTACAGTAACTTTTGAAAAAGTGTTTGGCTGCATGACTAGCTGTTAGCAAAAAAAGAAGCTGCAGATTAGAGGTCTGCGCAGGACTTTTTTTTTTGTCCAGCTCCCGCTCCCGCTTTATTCAGCACCCGACCGCTCCCGCCGTATATTCAGCCTTTGTTCATCCGCTATCATCTTAGAATAATTTTCTACCTGACCCAACTGTTCCCGCTAAAGTTAGATCTGGTTTTCAAAATCTCATGTCTAAATTGGGTATTCCCAAAAGAGAGAGATAACAGATAAAACTGTAGGTTGTGCAAGAATTGTAGGCTAAATATCAGTTTTGCTTGCCCCTTTGTTGATGAGACGTGAGTGTCGCCTTAAACATGAGGTTCCAGTCTTGTGAATGCTGCAGGGTAAAACTTTTAGGTATTATCACATCACACAAAGGGTTTTTTCATTTGTGTCTATGTCGCATAAAAAAAGACTCTTATATATCAGACTTGCCTGATGTGTGTTTCCTAACAGTAAACTGACCATTTTCTAATGCAAACTGAAGGACAGCGCATCTTCATTTTGCTCTCCCATGTTGATAAAGCTCACTCTGAGAACCGTTGTGCAGATGATGCACTCACGGACTGTGCGAATAAAATGCATGTGCAGAAAGCACTGGTCCATGCGTTCATCATGTGTAACAGTCGTGAGCACTGGCTGTACCGGTAATCGATAATAACGAGGATAAATCACAGATCCTGTATGTTGTTCTGAAATAACATTGGAATTCTGGAGTGCTATATTGTTAGATCGCCTGCTTTAGTTCAAATTACACCAGTTACCGACCGCTACCGCGTTTTAATCAGAAATGTATTCCCACACCAGGTGGTACTGTAAATTATTGCAGGTCTAAACGGATCAAAAACAGTTCCATCAGCGTACTGAGAGCTCACAGCTCTTTCCAGGTCGGCAGCTTGAAAAATTTCCCCCATATTTGTAACTCCGACAGTACCAGTGGTACAGCATGGAATGCCGACCTCAACTGAAAATAATATGTTTAATCTCATATGAAATCAGATGAAAACCTAAAGCAGAAAAAACATGTCATACTTAGAGGTTTAGTCTTATTTATAGTTGAAATCTACATCTAAATATATATCTTTCTTAAATCAAGAAGTGTCTTCTAATAAGTACAAATCATTGTCTTGTGTTGTTTTTCTCTTATGAGATGCAAAAAAAATCCACCAGTGAGGTAAGCAAAATAATCAGATTATTTTGTTTACCACACTATAGCAGATTATTTTGTTTGTTTTAAAGAAAACACTTAATTTGACATTTCTTCCCTGAAAACAAGACTATTTGATTTTGAACAATGACCATTTTAGATATTTGCACTAGTAACAGACAAATCTTCCAAGTAAGGAAATGATTTTTGCAGTGTATTAAAGATAAATAGCCATAAAATAAATGTAAAATTGTACTTAAATTAGTGAATTATCTGACTTTGCAACATTTCAGTTGATAGGGATTTTTGTGTTATTAATGCATCCGTTCACTTAGCTAAGAGCTTTGTGCGTAGTAGCTTTAGAAATGATGTCAAAAAACACTGCTACTTGTTGGAAAAGGTAGCTTTAAAGCTTGATTTAAAAATAATAAAGAATTGTGTGATATATTGCTAGGAATGAGCATTTGCATTTTTAAAACTGATCTTTGGTATTGCAGTTGTCAGTAAGTTGGTAATGAGTCTAAAAGTACGACAACTTCTCTGCTGATAAAGTAAAATTTCAAGAAGTTGTTGTGAACAGTAGACATGATGGTGTATGGTGATTTAAATAGAGCCATATTTCACTAGTCAGCAAGGAAATGTGTAAATATTCAATCCCATCAATCCTCTGTTACAGCAAACTTTTGAACAATCAGGTGTTGGCATGATGTCATCAGGGTCTGGGTATGGTTATAACCAAGCCCAGTTTTCATCAGGCCATTCAACTCAACGTGCAATGATGATGCGTCAGAAATCCATGGGTGAGAATAACTGCAGTCTTTGCACTGCTAATTGTATGTAACTCTCTATGTGTTATGTAAGGTTATTTTAGTTGTGCATTTTTACATTTTATTTCAATACCATTTTAAAAAATGTAGTAATCATTTTGTGATGTTTCTATTTAGATTTTATTTTGTGATAATTATATTTAGTTTTTATACACTTAGTTTTAGCAACTCGAGTTATTCAGAGCAAACAGAACATGTCCAGTGTCTACCAGAGCAAAATTTAGTCTTTGCACAGTTTACATTACATCTTGTGGAAACCTAGTAATAAAAGTCATTGTTTGAACAGACACTGAATGCAAAACTACACAAATGCAACTTAAATAGTAATGAAAGTATGAAGAATTAAGATGAACTTCTTTATATCAAAAATAATGTATGTAGTTCAACATGACTAGACTTCATTTATAGGCAAATAAAAAAAAATGTGTTGGGCTGTAAAAACGCCATCTACTGGTGTTTCTCTAAACAGCAACATGTCAGATTTTTCACCACAGTATGAGTGCTAATTAATTCTGAAAACCATTATTTTATTCTAATTCTTATTTTATTTCAGTAAGTCTTTTAGTGACTGTTGTTAGATTCAATTTTAGTCTTTAATTAATTGTACATTTTAAATGTTATTTCTGTCAACGAAAATGGTTTTTGACCAATAGTTTAAGTCTTAGCTTTTGTTTACTCAACTTGGTGTTCTGTCCAAAGGAGTGACAGAAGAAGAGAGGGTGCATCTCCATCCTCCTACTATGAAGCTGTCCCGTAGTCTTTCTGTGCCTGGACCTGAGGACATTCCCCCTCCACCCGACACCTCAGCGCCTGAGCCGCCCCTGTCTGCAGGCGGCCACACAGACAGGAGAGCAGCACCTACTCATTTTTATGCTGTCCCTCCTTTGCCTCCATCACACCACCTGCCTCATAGCCAGACACAACACAAGGTCCCACCCAACCGCAGGGTAAGAGCTTAATTAAAAAATGCCCCCAGTTGTGGTAAAAGAATATTGTTTAAAGGGATAGTTCACCCAAAAATGAACATTAACTCAGAATTTACTCACTGGCAAGTGCTTCCAAACCTTTATGAGTTCTTTATTGTGTTGAACACTAAAGAAGATACTTTGAAGAAAGCTGGAAACCTGTTACCATTGAGTAGGCGAAACAAACACTATGGAAGTCAGCACAAGAAAGAAAGTCAGACTGGTTTGGAACAAGTGAAGGGAGAGTAAATGATGACAAAATAAAAAAACAACCTTTAAAGTGCATTAAGTGTTACAAATATTGTTTTGCAGGCTGAAACTGATACCAGCAAGACGAGTGGAGCACGAATGGGTGGCCTGAGGCGAGGCTATAGCAATGCCACGCCTCCTTCTGATTTGGGCTCCAAACAGTCCACCGCACAGCGCAACCAAGCGCCAGCGGTGGCCAAGATTGCCGGTCGGCAGGGTGGGAAAGGACTGTTGGTAAAGCAGCGGAAGGTGGAGGAGACAACGGGAAGAGAAAAGCTAGAGAAAAGCTCCATTTCAATTCCGACGATTATTGTTAAAGCACCGTCTACCAGCAGCTCTGGGCACAGTAGCCGTGCAAGCAGTGAAGATACTGAACCATCTCCTGAAAATAATGAAGAGCAGGATGAGGGACAGCCTCAGAACCCGGTCATGGCTCCGACGCCAGCTCCACCTCCACCACCTATCATCCCTGCGAAAATGGAAACACTGGGCAAGAGCACAGCACAGCGGGAACGTGAACGCTTTCGTGATTCCCGCCGGAGAAGCACCTCATTCTACTACTCGTCTGAGGAGGACATGTTAGATGAGCAGGAGTCTGCTCAAACTTCACTAGAGGCTAGCACCTCTCCTCGCTTGCGCCCTTCCAAGTCTATTGATGAGGGATTGATCTCTGGTGATGCCTTAAGCATGCCGCCTGCATTTGGGTTGCCGCAGTATGCATCAGCTACACCTCATCAAGCCACTACCTTCATCCACCCATTGACAGGGAAAGTTCTAGACCCAACAAGCCCGCTTGGACTTGCGCTGGCAGCTCGCGAGCGAGCTCTGAAAGATGACCGCCGTACACGTCGAGATGAACGCCACTTCGGTCGACAGATGTCCAGCACTGGAGCTTTTCCATCTGCGGTCTCCACTCCAAACCAAAAGCCTGTTCCTCCGTTCTATATCTACCAATCACACACCTCACTCTACCTTAGTGGTGCCTCTCCAACAACAGGTGGGCCAGTGGCACAGAGCCGGCCGCAGTCTCCTCGATTGATGCGACTGACTGGTGGTGGGACAGGGAGCTTGGAATGGAATGAGCAGAATATTGGAGATAGAGAAGATAGAGGGGCACCAAAGGTGCGCTTTACAGAAAATCAAGCTGGACAGTATCAGTCTCACCATCAGGACAGGGACAACAGAGCCAATCAGTACCACACTTACCTGCGGGATCGAGAGAGGGAAGGGCACAAGAGGATACCTCCCAAGCCTCCTCCCCGCAGGCAATCCTTCCCAGGTAAGGAGAGTGAACTCAGTACTACTGACAAAAATCCCACCAGCAATTCCCAGGAAAACAGGGGAGGACAGAAGGTAGGGGAGACTGGAATAGAAAAAGAGGGAGAGAAGAATGCAAAGAGAGGGACACATCTCGGGGTTGGAGAAGGTGGTGATGTGATGATGCTTCCACCACCTGCTCCATCTGTGGATGTGGACGATGAATTTGTGTTTGCCGAACCCCTACCTCCTCCTATACAGTTTGCAAATGGAATGGAAATAGACACCCAAGGAGCAACAGAATATAATCAACAACAACAGAAGGAGCTGTCAGGATCTCAGCCACTCAAGGAGCAACAGTCTCTGCAAACACTTTCCAAACCCCCGCAAGACACCATGTCCCTACCAGACAACACGCAAGCTGACTCACAGCAAGCACCCGTCCATCCTTCTGCTGTGGTACATCCATATCTTTTCCCACCAAATCCTTTAATTCCCCCTCCACAGCTGTGTCCTAAAATACCTCCTGGAAACCCACCTCATTCGCAACCCTCTGGCTATTCCCAGCACCCAACCACCCAACCTTTACCCTCACCACAAGCGGGAGACTCTGCTGCTTCTAGTCTCACTTCTTATGACAGTGAGGTGGCTAATCTGACTCAGTCTGCTCTCTCCCCGTCCCTTCCATCTCCTCAGATTTTCCCTTCTTCCAGTTCCCCTTCTGCTCAAGCCACCTCATCTGACCCTATGTCGCTGCATCGGCCTCTCCCACTTTTCTACCCTCAGCAAGGACACACTAATGTTTCTATGCCCTATTCTACCATGGCTGCAACTGCAGCCGTAATGACTGTCACCACAACAATGCCTTTAGAAAGTACATCAGTTATTGTAGGTGATCGACTTCCTGCAGCACTTAAAGGACGTGAGTGGTCAGAGGCTGTGGTGGATTCTGGGATTGAGGAACTGGACAGTCACAGCAGCAGCGATCACCACATGGAAAACTATGGAGAAAGAAGGGAACGAGAAGGAGGCCAAGTAAAACAGAGGGAGGGAAGACGGAGAGAAAGCATGGAGAGTGGGCTAGTTGGGGATGGATTCAAAGGAGACAGAAGAGTGTCCCTGGATTCATCTCTTTCTCGCACAGATAAATTCCCTCCCAAACACAAACCACACATACATAAACCCAGACCTCCAAACCTGCCACATATGCACACTCACAATATGCCAAAATATCACTCACACACAGAGAATGGCCGCCCTGGACCACAGCTACAGCGGCAGGCTAGCGCAGCTCCCAACATGTATAGGTCAAGGGAAGAGGAAGAGCAGGAACAGGATAGAGGAGGTGACACTGCAGTGAAGATTCCAGCATTTATGGATCGTCGTCTGAACTCTCCTCTCTCCAATGTCAAGGCCAGCATTATAAATGAACTCAGCAGTAAACTACAACATCTTGGTGGCTGGCAGGGTCAGGGACCACCACCAAATCATCGGTAAGATATCTTCAAAAACAGTGACACAAAGACATGTATGTTCTTACTGATAAACCCAAACAATACAGTAGAAAGAAAAAGAGTTATCTGGGGCCTGTTTCAGGAAGGAGGTTAAGTGAAAACCCTGAGTATGTTAATCTTGAAATGTGATAAACTTTCTGTTTTAGGATGGGAGATCAAACCAGAGATAGCGGGGCATGTCAAGACAGTTACTTGACTCTTTCGTGTTTGACATACCTCCCCTTCTGAAATGAAAAACCCTAACCCAGCTTCCCGCATTTCTGGATTAACATACTCAGAGTTTTCACTTAACTTCCTTTCTGAAACAGGCCCCTTGAGTTTTGCATCAATCATCGATTGATCAATTTTAGACTTTAGACCAGGGGTGTCCAAACTCGGTCCTGGAGGGCCGGTGTCCTGCAGATTTTAGCTCCAACTTGCCTCAACACACCTGCACGGATGTTTCTAGAAAGCCTAGTAAGTGCTTGATTAGCTAGCCCAGGTGTGTCTGATTGGGGTTGGAACTAAACTTTGCAGGACACCGGCCCTCCAGGACCGAGCTTGGACATGCCTGCTTTAGACGGTAGCTGCACTTACTTTTACAAATTACATTAGCAATTGTTTGCCAGTGGTAGTCTTAGTAAGCATTCATTTTACTGTATTATTTAGCTGTTAATGAGAGAGCTTATGAGTGTTTCCCAGCACTGAGGGTTGTACTGGGATGCAGCTGGAAGGGCAACCACTTTGTAAAACATTTGACGTAGTTGCCAGAGTATGCCAGAGAGTTGGTGGTTCATTCTGCTGTGACGACCCCTGAACAAAAAGCAGGGAATAAGCGAGTAAGTGTTTTGCTGTTAGTTTAGTTGGATTATGTTAAATATTTTACACTTTTCCTATATACCAAACATGGTGAGGGTAAACACAGGTTTTAAAACACAATTAGACTATTTTATTAATGTTGTGGCAAACTTTTCAGTGGCAAGCAACTTTTTATTGATAATTTGGTCTGAAATGTATAATTATTTATGTTGTTTACACACATTTATTTACTCCTTCACAGGTTTCCAGGTGATCCCTCTGGCTGCGCACCTCTTCTCCCGGCTGCTGCACAGTCTCTCCAACACTCCTTCTCTCCAAACTTGCCCCCAAACTCTTTAACATCTAACTGCCCCAATGTGGCACTCAACCCAAACCCTGTACCATCATCTCCTCTTCCTCTAACATCTCTAACCCCAGCTTTAACCCCGACCCCATTACCTCTAACCCCAGCTCCACCTCCACTCAAAGACTGGACACCATCAAATTCGCCCATTTCTTTTCCTCATGGGATTTTATCCCCTCCATCACTCCCCCATGCTCCACTCTCTCCTCTTTCCCTGGCTCATGCACCACTCTCTCCTCCATCATTACCTCATCCACCCATTTCTCCAATATCTCTTTCTCATGCACCGCTTTCTCCTTCTGCTATCTCCCATCCACCACTTTCCCCATCCTATTCCCCCTACCCTTTATCCCCGAAGCATCGCTCTAAATATCGTGGTAAAGTTTCAGAATTCCAGTTTTCTGGGCCAGAGCTGCGGCGTGCTGAATCCCATTCATACACTCAGCGCCGCCGAGCTCCGAGTCCCCTAATCTCCTGCTCGGACCACGTACAACCTGGACCTCCACGTCCATCTTCGCTCCCTCTCTTTCCATCCACATCACTCTACGGCACTCCGTATGAAATGCAGCCCCCTTTAACCCCCCCACTGGCAGTCGCTCATCCATATTCAGACCATTTTTTCCCTCCAAATTCTCCTCTTTTCTCACTTCCATCTTCTGTGGTTCCTCAAAACCCCACGCTGGTTTCTGGTTCTCTCTCACCTACCAATTTCCTGTCTGGAGGATCCTCCCCTTCTTGTATGGGTTACCCGCCCTTAACTCCGCCTCCACCCAATCAACCTTTTGTGTCAAAACCCCTCCCCTACTGGAGCAAATATGATGTTGCTGATTGGCTGACTTACCTGAATCTGGCAGAGCACCGGGAACGTTTTCTCGACAATGAGATCGACGGCTCTCATCTGCCTTCTTTGACAAAAGAGGACTTCCTGGATCTGGGTGTGAGTCGGGTTGGACACCGCATGAATATTGAACGTGCGCTTAAGAGACTTACAGACAGGTGAGATAGGAAGATGAAGAAAATGAAGTGTAGATTTAGATGAACATGCAGATGAACTTCAGAAGTCAAATTCTAGACAAAGTAGTGAGGGGGAAATTAAAAGCTTTTTCCAAAACTAAAAATAAAGATCTTACATTTGTTTTTTTATGGTCCACCATTTCATAAATTAAACTAGCTCTGCATGGATAATTCTGCCTGCAGCTTTACTCGACAATAATTAAATATTCTGCCCTTAATGTTTTTGTATGCTTAAGATGGTGTTTAGTAAAAGAGGTTTAGCTAAGTAAGGAAGACTTCATTTGATCACAAACCCATTTTTCATCGACTGTGAACTTCATGTACATTTATTTTACAAGTTTTGGACAAAGTTTTGGACACATCTACTCATTCTTTATTATGAATTATTTACAAAGTTATATAGTAAAGCCAAAGACTCTATAATACACCAGACGTGTCACTCGTTTCTTTTTGAATGGGGAAAAGTATAACAGTCAAAATGGCTAATAAAGCCCCGCCTACAAGTACAGTAGCCAATCATTGATCATTATGTGGTGAATAAAGCCCCCCTTCTAGTACAGGAGCCAATCATCGATCACTATATGGTGAATAAAGCCCGCCTTCTAGTACACGAGCCAATCATCGATCACTATTTGGTGAATAAAACCCGCCTTCTAGTACAGGAGCCAATCATTGATCATTATGTGGTGAATAAAGCCCGCCTTCAAGTACAGGAGCCAATCATTGATCGCTATATGGTGAATAAAGCCCGCCTTCTAGTACACGAGCCAATCATTGATCATTATGTGGTGAATAAAGCCCGCCTTCTAGTACAGGAGCCAATCATTGATCATTATGTGGTGAATAAAGCCCGCCTTCTAGTACAGGAGCCAATCATTGATCGCTATATGGTGAATAAAGCCCGCCTTCTAGTACAGGAGCCAATCATCGATCGCTATATGGTGAATAAAGCCCGCCTTCTAGTACAGGAGCCAATCATCGATCGCTATATGGTGAATAAAGCCCGCCTTCTAGTACAGGAGCCAATCATCGATCGCTATAGTCTGATGATACTCGGACTAGATGTGAGCTTTTGCAGATTTTGTGATTTGGATGTTTAGAAATTAAACTAAAGGGACCGTTGTTGTTTAATCTTATTGGTGAATCCTAATATGAAATTCAATAATAAGTTTGGCAAACAGTTTGGAGAGTTTGATGTTTCCCCATTCAGACAGAATGCCCGAGCATACTGCCCGAGAGATGGCCGCCGAGTGAAATGACTTGCCTTAAAGGGACTTTGGTGAAGCATGACAATTTTAATTGTTATATTCCGACTAAATTTAAGAGGTGTATCACAGAATGCTCATACATTTTCTTTTAGTATTTAGAAAACTAAAACAAGCAGATGTGTTTCAATCAAAAGGTTACGAAAAACAAAAACTCAGTCAAATGTGTCCAAACCTTTGACCACAAGCGAATAACATAAATGCGCCAAATTATGATTTTCGCACGCCATTTAAGACCACAAAAAATCCATCCAATCAATTGAACTCCATCTCATTCCTCCAGTTAGACATGGCATTTCTTTGAAATTGCACGACTGATACGTGCCCTATAATTACATACTGCACACTTACGTAACTTTAATTGCTTTTTGAATGCCAAATTCTTCATCTTAGTCTGTAGATGACCAGTTTATCAAGCACTTTCCTTTCTTACCTCATGCTCTGCCTCCTTTCTTTTCTTTTCCTTTCCTTTCCCCCCCTTCCATGTTTTCTAGGCTCTCCTCTGCTTTCTCTGTCTCCACTGTTTCTTCTGAAGGGCAGAACGAACGCATGAGAGATGAGGCAACTCAGAGCTAAGAGAGTATTAGGGAGAACCAGATAGAGGATAGAAAGAAAGAATGGGGTTAGACAAAAGCACTCGGGATGAAAGGAAAGACTTCCACTGAAGGACAGAGATGGGCATGATTGTGATGGAGATGTGCTATGAAATACTCGAACGCTCTCGCAGATCGAACGCTAAAGTCATCTTGAGCGTGTTTGTCGTCCAGACGGGCAGTTGACTTCAGCCAATCAGAGACAGACAGAGAGAATGTACTTCTCTTTTGGGGGGGGGGATGACGAGATCAAAAGATGTAATGACTTTTAGTAACATATTATTATATTAATACAAATGAGGCTAATGTGCGTATTTTAGCGTCATGACATGCAGGCTTTTTGATTCATCTGAAAATATGATGATTAAAGTCAACATGCAGTCAGAAGGGACCCCATTTACTTTTTAATAGTGTGTCGTTTCCAGGAAAATTAAACAATGTCATATTTAACCATCCAGTCAGTTTGCAAAACACTGATATCTAACGCCCTGCCTTACGTTTTTTTTGTTTGTTTGTTTTTTATCATTGAATGTACTGCACAAGAAAGCCAGATGGGTTGCCGACTGCTTCATGTTGACTTTAAGCTGTAAAAGCTCTAAAAAGATGCCATCATAATGACAATAATAACCATATAATGATTAAGTATGTAAGTGTTTTAATACCGTAAGCAGAATCAGTCTTCCAAAGATCAGAACACAATGAAAGAACCCATCGTTTATATTGCTTAAGTGCGCTCTTGTTATGCTATACAGAGACACACACCTGCACACCAATACACACTCAATGTGCGTGTGTGCATGTGTGTGTTTTGTTATGGCGGTGGTGGTTGTTTTATAGGAGTAAAGCATAACTCCATTTCATTTGAAAATATGTTTAAGGAAATAGGAACAAAGAATATATATATATGTATGTGTGCGTGTGTGAGTGTGTGTGTGGAAATGTATGCAGAATTAAAGTATATATATATATATATATATAAATATCAGATATTTCTATTGTTCTGTACAATAATTGATGAATATGATGATACATAAGCACTGCTTAAGAGGTTTGAATAAATTATTCTCTTGTTGAATTTATTCTCAATTATTTCTTGACTGATTTCATTTCATTTTTAATCTGTTTTTACTGTATTTGTTGAGTTTATTCTTAATTTATTCTCGACTAAAACGTTTTTTTTTTTTTTGTTGGTCTGTTTTTACTCTATGCTTTCAGTTTATTCTCAATTTATTCCTGACTAAACGTTCTTTATTTATTTATTTATTTATTTATTTATCTTTCTGTCTGTTTTCATGTATTCGCTGAGTTTATTCTTCTTTATTTATTTTGTCTGTTTTTACTGTATTTGTTGAGTTTATTCTCAATTTATTCTTCTTTATTTATTTATTTTTTGTTTGTTTTCATTGTATTTGTTGTTTATTCTCAATTTATTCCTGTCTAAACGTTATTTATTTATTTATTTATTTATTTATTTATTTATTTATTTATTTTTTCAGTCTGTTTTCATGTATTCGCTGAGTTTATTCTTCTTTATTTATTTTGTCTGTTTTTACTGTATTTGTTGTTTATTCTCAATTTCTTCTTCTTTTTTTGTCTGTTTTTATTGTATTTGTTGAGTTTATTCTCAATTTATTCTTCTTTTTTTGTCTGTTTTTACTGTATTTGTTGAGTTTATTCTCAATTTATTCTTCTTTATTTATTTATTTTTTGTTTGTTTTCATTGTATTTGTTGAGTTTATTCTTAATTTATTCTTCTTTATTTATTTTTTTTGTCTGTTTTCATTGTATTTGTTGAGTTTATTCTCAATTTATTCTTCTTTCTTTATTTTTTTTTGTTTGTTTTCATTGTATTTGTTGAGTTTATTCTCAATTTATTCTTCTTTATTTGACTGTTTTTATTGTATTTGTTGTTTATTCTCAATTTATTCTTCTTTTTTTGTCTGTTTTTACTGTATTTGTTGAGTTTATTCTCAATTTATTCTTCTTTATTTATTTATTTTTTGTCTGTTTTCATTGTATTTGTTGAGTTTATTCTCAATTTATTCTTCTTTATTTATTTTGTTTGTCTGTTTTCATTGTATTTGTTGAGTTTATTCTCAATTTATTCTTCTTTATTTATTTATTTTTTGTTTGTTTTCATTGTATTTGTTGTTTATTCTCAATTTATTCTTCTTTATTTATTTTGTTTGTCTGTTTTCATTGTATTTGTTGAGTTTATTCTCAATTTATTCTTCTTTATTTATTTTGTTTGTCTGTTTTCATTGTATTTGTTGAGTTTATTCTCAATTTATTCTTCTTTATTTATTTATTTTTTGTTTGTTTTCATTGTATTTGTTGTTTATTCTCAATTTATTCTTCTTTATTTATTTTGTTTGTCTGTTTTCATTGTATTTGTTGAGTTTATTCTCAATTTATTCTTCTTTATTTATTTATTTTTTGTTTGTTTTCATTGTATTTGTTGTTTATTCTCAATTTATTCTTCTTTATTTATTTTGTTTGTCTGTTTTCATTGTATTTGTTGAGTTTATTCTCTATTTATTCTTCTTTATTTATTTTTTTTGTTTGTTTTCATTGTAATTGTTGAGTTTATTCCCAATTTATTCTTCTTTATTTATATTTTCAGTCTGTTTTTACTGTATTTGTTGAGTTTATTCTCTATTTATTCTTCTTTATTTATATTTTCAGTCTGTTTTTACTGTATTTGTTGAGTTTATTCTCTATTTATTCCTGACTAAACATCCTTTACTTATTTTTTTTCAGGCTGTTTTCACTGTATTTGTTGAGTTCATTCTCACTTTATTCTTGACTAAAACTCTTTATTTATTTATTGTTTTAATCTGTTTTTCACTGTATTCGTTGAGTTTATTCTGTATTTATTCTTTACTAAAACTCATTATTTATTATTTTGTCTGTTTTCACTGTATTTGCTGAGTTTATTCTCGATTTATTCTTCTTTATTTGTTTTTTCAGTCTGTTTTCACTGTCTGCTTTCAGTTTATTCCCAATTTATTCTTGACAAAAATTCTTTATTCATTTTTTCCCAGTGTGTTTTCACTGTATGCTTTAAGTTTATACTTTAAATTAAATTCATTATTTTGGCTTTTTTTCAGTCTGATTTCACCATATGCTTTTTAACAGTATGTTCAACTATTGCTCGACTGAAGAATCAGCCATTAGGGTGAGTGAATAATTACTCTTTTATTTTAGGATGAACTATTCCTTGATTCCCACAGGTCTTGTCCGGCCAAATATGATGCTGTAGAGATTACATGACACTGTTCCTGTTGCCGAAGCGATGAACTCTGATATTAAACAATCCTCAACTGCACTCATGCAGTATTGCAAAGTTACAGTAAGTGTTTAACCTCCTTAAAACCTTTTTGATGCCGCTGTGACTGCCTTTGAGCTGTAAACGCACTAATTGCTTCACATGTTGCCAGTTTTCACTGTAAGATGTGATTGGCAGAGAGCTGAAATAACTCACATTCTATAACACACTTAAATTTCACACCTGACAACTCATTTGCACTGAGATGAGAGAGAATGTGTGTGTGTCTGTGTGTGTGAGGAAGAAAACACACACTTGCATGTACATATGGACCTCGGCGACAGCTGTACTGGACTGAACGTCACACACACACAGCGAGAGACAGACAGATATGGGGGAGAAGTGAAGGAAACTGAAGGAGGACAAAGAACGGAAGAAAAAAAGCCTTGGAGGGAGAGGTCAGATTTACTTTTTAAGTTTAGGTTGACTACAGTTTATGGGGAGGTTTGGGTGCACTTTATTTTACAGTGCATTTATAAGAAATTACTGATAGTATAAGTTAAATAAATAGGTTTAAGTTGGGCTTAGGGTGCCTAGTTTTTACTTAGTTTTTGTAATTGCTATAAGTATATGACATGTACATGCAAAACTGTAAAATAAAGTGCTGCACAAGTTAATATAAGAAAATATATTTTGGTCATTGTAATTTCTTTTTTATCCACATTTATCAGTTGCTTTTTATAGTAAATTGTATACTTTTGAACAAAATACCTAATTAATTCTGCCAGTATGTGCTTGTAAATTCTTCATGCATTTTTTAAAGTCATGCAAAATAGTTGGTAACACTTCATTTTGATGGTGCATTTGAGTATTAGTAGACTGTCTGCATAATATTTGATGATACTGCTGCTAAACAGACATTTAACTGACTATAAGAAACTTTGCAAGTACATGTCAACAACTTACACTAACCCCAACCTAACAGTCTACTTATGATCTAATGAGAATTAGTTGGCATGTAGATGCAATGTAACTTCAATTCAACAAACAGACCATCAAAATAAAGTGTGACCAAATAGTTTTAGATGCATGTCACGTCAACTTCTCATTTGTAAATGCACACTGATTTGTTGGATATTGTTGATTGTGAATCATTGCAACTGTACAGGAAAATAGGATTTTGTTAGTAGTATAGTCAGAATTTTACATGTTAAACTTTGCTATGCAAAAATAAATAGCTTAAGGTGATGTTTTAAAGTATATGTTTAGTCTTCTAAATGGCTTTTTTAGTGCTATCATTATGTTGTGCTTATAGTTATGCACTATAACATAAATACTGGATGTAATTATTCATTCAAAAGGTGATTTAAATGTGATGTTATAATTTTCTCTGAAATGTATGCATGTTTTAATATGTAGTTTTGTCATATTTACAGGTTATCCACAGGGTTTTAAAAAGTCTTAATTTCTTACATTTCAAAAACAAAATTTTAGGCCTTAAAAAGTATTAAATGCACAGATATATTGTGTTGTAGGTGTTAAATCATTTTAAACAGGGCTTAATTTTAAAAGTTGTTGAAGTAATGTTCCCCAATCGGACCCAAACCCATCCAATCACCATCAGTCTATCTAAATAATGTTAGCATCTACATGTCAACTAATTCTCATTAGATTATAAGTAGACTGTTAGGTTGGGGTTAGTGTAAGTTGTTGACATGTACTTGCAAAGTTTCTTATAGTCAGTTAAATGTCTGTTTAGCAGCAGTATCAACAAATATTAAGAAGACGGTATACTAATACTCAAATGCACCATCAAAATAAAGTGTTACCAACTATTATAACACAGCTGTTAGACATTTTGCAGCAAATTTGTTTCATTAAATTCCCTGATCAGGAAAAGAAAACTAAAAACAATTACACAAATCCTCATGATAATAACAGCAATATGTATTCCTTTACATAATCTTCCCTTTACATAAAAATTATTTACAGAAGAAAGTATGAGAGGACATAATATTTATAAATAGACATGAAACTTAAGGTTTTATAACAGAAACGCATTAGGTTGAATAGGAGTTATACTCAATTAATTTGGAGCAAAAGCAAACAAATATATATTTTATGATTATTCGTGTAGTTTTCTTCATAATAAATATACTTTTAACAATGTTAAACTTGTCATTAAAAGAAAATCATGTTGAAAAACGTGTATATACTAAGAGTTTTCTTGTGTTGACACATTGAAATATGTGGATAAGAAATAACTACAAGTTGTTGTTTTCCCAATTCCATTGGTCCATCCGGGCCATTACCAAAAATCCTTAGTGTTTAGCCCTGCATAAGTCTAAAACATCATTCATAATGGTCTTAAAAAGTCTTAAATTTGACTTGATGAAACCTGCAGAAACCCTGTATTTCAGATGCAACTGTGATTTCCCTGTTCATGTGTCAAGTGTTATGTCCTGAGTTTGCAGTCAGGGCTTTGGATTCATGTGAACTCATGTGACATTTTTATAGTGAATTTCTCCTATTTTGAATCTGTCTCTGCTGTCTTAACGTTTTATTTTAGGTACAATGTCTTTGGTTTACAGCACACTAAGCAGTGATCATTTTTAGTGAATATATTTAATTTGACACAGTTGGCGTCTTATTAGAATGACATATGGGCTCATTAATAGAAAATGACTCCTAAGGGCAAATATCGCTCCTGTAAAAATGAAGTCTGTTATGGATGTATTTTGCAGAGCGTGTGTGTAAGATGACCTACCAGCTCTTGTTTATTTGGAGTCGCTCGGCTGGAATTCTGGGAAGGAGGGGTGAATGCTATTTCTGATCCCAGATTCCTGTATCTACACACACACACAAACACACACACTTATATTAACACAAGAAGATGCAGCGACGTCCATTCATTATTTTGGTGCTGTTAATCAGCTAGTTTGTTAATTTGCTTAGTTTTTGTAAGCCTTTTGTGCTTAAGGCATTCATCATGACAGCACATTTCAGAGATGCTTATCAACATTGCTGATGGTGTCCAGTTGCAGTCGTGCATGCAGCAAATCTCAGAGTGATTCACATGGACAGTTGCATGCTCTGGATCACAGCCAGAACCGTTTTTATCAGCCAGACTTTACTGAGCTCTGCAAATTCACGCATTGATTACATTTATCAGAGATCATGGAGACGTTTGAAGACTGAATCAAATGTTTAGAAACGATTCACGAATTGAAAGTAGATTTTAAGAAGCAATCTAAAAAAATTACTAGAAGTGGGCAGCATGGTGGCTCAGTGGTTAGCACTGTGGCCTCACAGCAAGAAAGTCGCTGGTTTGAGTGTCGACTGGGCCAGTTGGCATTTCTGAGTTTGCATGTTCTCCCCGTGTTGGCGTGGGTTTCCTCAGGGTGCTCCAGTTTCCTCCACAGTCCAGACACATGCACTATAGGTGAATTGGATGAACTAAAAATGTCCATAGTCAGTATGTGTGTAAATGAGTGTGTATGGGTGTTTTCCAGGCTGGAAGGGCATCCGCTGTGTAAAAAGTATGCTGTAATAGTTGGAGGTTCATTCCACTGTGGAGACCCCTAATAAATAAGGGACTAAACCGGAGAAAAATTAATAAATGAATGAGTAGAAGTGAAATGCTGATTTGTTTGTTATTTATTTTTAATTTTAACATTTAAGTTTTTTTTTTCATTGTCTTAAAGTCTTTATGACGACTGCAAGTTCATTCATTCGATTTCTTTTCGAATTAGTCCCTTTATTATTAATCTGGGGTTGCCACAGCGGAATGAACCGCCAACTTATCCAACATATGTTTTACGCAGCATTTCCAGCTGCAACCCATCACTGGGAAACATCCATACACACTCAATCACACACATACACTACGGCCAATTTTAGCTTACCCAATTCCCCTATAGCGCATGTTTTTGGACTGTGAGGGAAACCGAAGCACCCGGAGGAAATCCACGCCAACACAGGGAGAACATGCAAACTCCACAGAGAAACGCCAACTGACCCAGCCGGGGCTTGAACCAGCGACCTTCTTGCTGTGAGGCTACCCACTGCGCCACCGTGTTGCCCACGACTGCAGGTGAAATGCTGAATTTGATGTGTCTTTTGTTGTAAAATGTACTTTAATAATCCTGTATTAAATATTCTATCATTTTTGTCGTTGTATGTATGTCATTTGAAATGACCTCACATTAACAGCCCTCGAGCCAATTTAGGTCTTTTCTTAATTTGAATTATCCAGTCAAGCTGCAGTGATTTGTGGACCAGTTTCATAGACTCGGTGAGTATTTTTATCAAGTAGATCATAGGGATTGTTGCTCTTCATTTACTATATTGAGTCCTGTCGCTGGGTGGTTTTAGACCCTGTAATACTGTGTACATCTATGATACATGCAAACAGTGTTTTAGGGGCCTGGAAATGCTACATTTTGAAGGAGAAAAAAAACAATGAATTCGGACATTGTAAATTTAGCAAGTATTACATTACCCCTTGCCTACCACAACCACAGGATTTAAAAAAATAACAATTATGCATTTATAAATGATAAAAATCGTAATTAAAAACACACAGACCAAATAAACTTGTCAAATAATAATATTCAATAATAATAAATATATGTCATTCCTTGTTTTCAAAGAAAACAAGACATTGTGAGTTTTAATGAAATTTTACATTAGGCCTATGTTTTAGCTTGCCATGTACATTTTTTTTTATACGTCTGAATACACATTTACTGGCCACTTTATTAGGTACACCTTACAAGTACCAGGTTAGACCCCTTTTTGCCTTTAGAACTGCCTTGATCCTTCGTGGCAGAGATTCAACAATGTACTGGAAATATTGCTCAGAGATTTTGCTCCATATTGACATGATAGCATCACGCAGTTGCTGCAGATTTGTCGGCTGCACATCCCTGATGCGAATCTCCCGTTCCACCACATCCCAAAGGTGCTCTATTGGATTGAGTTCTGGTGACTGTGGAGGCCATTTGAGTACAGTAAACTCACTGTCATGTTGAAGAAACCAGTCTGAGATGATTCTCGCTTTATGACATGGTGTGTTATCCTACTGGAAGTAGGCATCAGAAGATGGGTACACTGTGGTCATAAAGGTATGGACATGGTCAGCATCAATACTCAGGTAGGCTGTGGTGTTTACACGATGCTCAGTTGGAACTAATGGGTCCAAAGTGTGCCAAGAAAATATCCCCCACACCATTACACCACCACCACTAGCCTGAACCATTGATACAAGGCAGGATAGATCCATGTTTTCATGTTGTTGACACCAATTTCTGACCCGACCATCCGAATGTGGCAGAAGAAATGGAGACTCATCAAACCAGGCAACGTTTCTCCAATCTTCTATTGTCCAGTTTTGGTGAGCCTGTGTGAATTGTAGCCTCAGTTTCCTGTTCTTAGCTGACAGGAGTGGCACCGGGTGTGGTCTTCTGCTGCTGTAGCCCAACCATCTCAAGGTTGGACGTGTTGTGTGTTCAGAGATGCTCTTCTGCAGACCTCGCTTGTAAAGAGTGCTTATTTGAGTAACTGTTGCCTCTCTATCAGCTGGAACCAGTCTGGCCATTCTCCTCTGGCATCAACAAGGCATTTGCGCCCACAGAACTGCCGCTCATTGGATATTTTCTCTTTTTTTTCAGACCATTCTCTGTAAACCCTAGAGATGGTTGTGCGTAAAAAATCCAGTAGATCAGCAGTTTCTGAAATACTCAGACCAGCCCGTCTGCCACCAACAACCACGCCATGTTCAAAGTCACTTAAATCCCCTTTCTTCCCCATTCTGATGCTCAGTTTGAACTGCAGCACATCGTCTTGTCCGTGTCTACATGCCTAAATGTATTGAGTTGCTGCCATGTGATTGATTAGAAATTTGCATTAACGAGCAGTTGGGCAGGTGTACCTAATAAAGTGGCAGGCAAGTGTATATACATAAAAAAAAATAAGAACATGATCGGCACATTTTCAATTTTGCAGACATTTTTTTCACATTTAAAACAATGCAATGAAATAAATTCATAACATTAAAATAATAATGGAAAATTTATTCCTAAGAGCCATAAGAGATGGTTCATAGAGCCATAATTTATGGATTTTCATATGGTCAAAATGTTCAATCCATTAAAAATAACAAACAACTGAGCATTCCTGGTAATAACTATATAATATTTATCTCTTGAGTGTGTGAAGTCTTGAAAATTGGCTGAATAAATTAAAGTGGATGAAAGTCAGGTAAAAATCTTTCTAAAGAGCATCAGTACAAGCATGCATTACTATTGCTGAACAAACACTTGGAGCAGCAGCATGTAATTCATTTAGCAACATGTCAAAACAAATGATGAAAACATCAACAACAGACCCGGGGAAACGCAAACGTGCAGAAGGTTGAAAAGCCTGTGAAACGCTGCAGCCGAGCGGCGTCTGTTTGCCATGATTGTGGAAACAAATGAGCAAACAAACCCAGATGCCCCCGAATAAATGTCACCTGATGTGTCAAGAACGCTTCTGATAGTTCGAGGCGAATGAAACAAAAGTAGGGCAACAGTGGCCTCCAGGCTGGTGCAACAAGCAGGAAACTGGGCCAGTGGGATATTCAAGACTTCTGCTGTTCTATACTGTATTTATACTCCAGAATATAAAGGATGCACTTTCCTCACACATGCATGTAAGCAGACTGTTTTGTTTTGTTTTCCTTTCAGCTGTCTGTGATCATGGCGGATCCTCCAACAGGCCCACCTGAGGACATCAACAAAACCAGCTTCTGGATGGTAAGAGAAATGAAAACAATGAGAAAATCTCCTTTAATGGTATCTTAGCAATGCAGATATTACTAAACAGAAAATAAGTTTTGACATACAGTTGAAGTCATAATTATTAGCCCCCCTGTATCTCTGTTTGATGGAAAGATTTTCTGAGCATAATAGTTTTAATAACTGATTTATTTTATCTTTGCCATGATAGCAGTACACTATATTTGACTAGATATTCATCAAGATACTAGTATTCAGCTTAAAGCGACATTTAAAAACTTAACTAGGTTAATTAGGCAGGTTAGGGTAACTAGGCATGTCATTGTATAACAGTGGTTTGTTCTGGAGACAATCAAAAACAAATATTGCTTAATAGGGCTAATAATATTGAGCTTAAAGTGGCTTAATAAAAAAAAAACATTTGGGAAATATTTTAAAAGAAAAATATTCACAAGAGGGTGAATAATTTTGACTTAAACTGTATTTACAGTAGGAAATCTTACTGAATGGCTTCAGCATGGTGAGAAAACACTTCAAAATCTAGTGAGGTTTCTGTGTAGCCTGCAGTAGCTACTGTAACCTCAGAAGCGGCACCACATAAAATAGTGTGTAAAATTCATTCTTTTTTTTTTCGGCTTAGTCCCTTATTAATCTGGGGTCGCCACAGCATGCCATTCACACGCATACACTACAGACACTTTTAGGTTACCCTATTCTCCTACAGTATATGGAAACCGGAGCACTTGGAGGAAACCCAGCACGAGGAGAACATGCAAACTTCACACAGAAATGCCAACTGACCCAGCTGGGAATTGAACCAGCGACCTTTTTGCTGTGAGGCGACAGCACTACCCACTGCGCCACCGCATCCCTAATGTATAAAATAATACTTACTAAATTGTCAATTAAAGGGATAGTTCACCCAAAAAATGAAAGCTTACAGTACTCACTATTAATTCGCCCTCAGCTGGTTCTATAGTACACTGTAAAAAATAAATCCGTAAAATTTACGGGAAAAAAAACAGCAGCTGTGGTTGCCAATACTTTACCATTAAAAATATGGTACAAAGCGTAAAAGTAATTTCTAATTTTTATGGTAAACTACTGTATTTCATTAATTTATAGAGGTAATATGGCTTTAATTTGATTTATCAATATCTCCACACATATTTTGTTTCACAGTTAGACACGTTAACACAGCCACATGCAGGTGGTGATGAATAAGTTACATAATGAACCAATCCTCATCACTAACAACTTTTCCCACAAGCAGAAGAGTGTATCAGTGTATAGAAGGTGCTCAGTGTCATTCACACAGCTAATAAACACCAGTATGGTAACACACATAACATTAAAGTCATGAAATAAACAGTTTATCAACATTAGATGTAACATAAATCTCTAATGTACATAACTGATGGGGAAACAACTAAAAAGATCCATAATAATGTCAACAAAAAGCATAATAAGGGATGTGCCATACAGGGAATTCTGGGAAAGTCAATTTACTGTTACTTGCCCTATATATTAAGGAAACATGCTGTTAACCAGGTTACGGAATTTTACTGTTGCATTTTTACAGTTTTTTACTGTTGAAATCACAGACATGTTTTACAGTGTAGGAAAAATAAATGCTATGGAATTTTATGCTGTAAATATGTTTTTTTGCTCAAATTTTGCTTGTTTAATAATAAGTACCAATAGTACGGTTGAAGTCTGAATTATTAGCCCTCCTGTATATTTTTCCCCACTTTCTGTTTAACTTGAAGAAGTTTTTTTCAACACATTTCTAATAGTTTTAATAACTCATTTCTAATAACTGATTTCTTTTATCTTTGCCATGATGACAGTAAATAATATTTGACTAGATATTTTTCAAGATACTAGTATACAGCTTAAAGCGACATTTAAAGGCTTAACTAAGGTAATTAGGCAAGTTAAGGTAACTAGGCAAGTCATTGTATAACAGTGGTTTGTTCGGTAGACAGGGCGCTAATTTATTGACCTTAAAATGGTTTTAAAAATGTAAAACTTGCCAAAATAAAACAAATAAGACTTTCTCCAAAAGAAAAAAATATTACCAGACATACTGTGAAAAAAAATTCAAAGGGGGGGGCTAATAATTCTGACTTCAACTAAAGAAAATTTCACTTTATATATATATATATATATATATATATATATATATATATATATATATATATATATATATATTTATATATATGTTACTTTTGTTATATTGTTGTTTGTTAATTTTTCTGTAACTTATATTGCCACAATATATACAAACACTATTGCTCAATAATACAAACAAACAAACTAACTATTTATAAATAGTGAATTGCGTCTATCTATTTAGTATCATCACTTATTATCAATCCTGATTTCAGCCCCAACATCAGAGTTGCTCTTTATAGAAATGTCTAAGAAACAAGACATTTGTCACAAAATAAATTAGTTCATTTAACCTGTTCTTGTTTCAAATATCTAACATTTGGAAAGAAGATTCTCACTGTACAGCAGAAATACTGGACACAATTCACTGTAGATTGTTTCATTGCAAAAATAACATCAGTTTAATTTCTAATTAATTTCTAGTTTCTTTTTGTTATCTCTTATAGCCAATAAACTATGTCCGGACAGTGCAGAGGACATCAGAGTCGTACCAGGCTTGTAAAGACATCATAGCGTGTATGAAGGACCGGGCTCATGTGGAGCGACAGTACGCCCGACAGCTGACCGAATGGAGCGACAAGTGGAAGTCCATCACTGAGACTCGTGAGCACACTGTTACTCACATTCAGCTTTAAATGAGGGGTTTTAACACAGAGTAGCTCTTTCCTGTAGCTCTGATAGAAGAGCATGGTGCTGATTGTACATGGGCCGGTATAAGATTCTGATGGTAAGGTAACCTTGGGTAAAAATATCAAGGTATTGTGATTACTGCTCTAAAATATGCTCTTTTTGAACATTGAGTGAAAAAACTACTTTTTTACTGCATTGAACACAATATATTTTATTTTAAGAAAATGTAAAAAATATTTTGGAGCAGTAAACGGACTGCCCGATGGCCCAGGGCCAGCGTATGAGATGCTCAGGACAGTATATATCATCATTACTGGCTTGATCGGGCCAGTGCTGCCTTGTCACTTGTTTAATTTGGCTGTGACTGTCAATTGTGTGCAGTTGGGGTGCTTTCACACCTAGACGTTTGTTTCGGAACCTGTCTCGTTTGCCCAGTTAGCACAGTCATATGTGCATGTGTGAATTCTGCAATCGTGCTCGGATCTGCGCCAAATCTACCGGTCCGAGATCGCCTGAATGAGGTGGTCTTGGCTCAATTGAAACGAACTCGATTACAGTGAGAAAGCAATATGATCCAACAATCTAACGAACCAGGCTATATCACAGTGTATTATGGCTGTGTAATATCCATATATACGCCTATATGAAGAGAGAATTATGTGTAGGACGGGATCTCAACATCTCAACATGTCTGTCTATCTATCTATCTATCTATCTATCTATCTATCTATCTATCTATCTATCTATCTATCTATCTGTCTATCTGTCTATCTGTCTATCTGTCTGTCTGTCTGTCTGTCTGTCTATCTATCTATCTATATAATTATTATTTGTTTATTCTTTAATTTAGTTTCATCAATTGTAATTTTTTTATTTGTCAGTTGTATTTAAATAAATACTATAAGTATACAGTTATATTTGGCTTTTGACACATTATTTAAAAAAATGTGGCTAAGAAATAGCTATTAACATTTTTTTTTTTTGGTTGGGCTGCTGAAAATTTTGGCTGGGCAAGAAAAAATCTGAACCACTGGCCCGATCGGGCCACTAGAAAAATAATCCTTATCGCTAAACCCTGACATGTCAGGCTAAAATAAATCATTGACTCCATTAAATAAATCATTGGCTAAATCAAGGCATCTTTGGAGATCTTTCTTTTTTCTGATATGAAGCAAAGCCCCACTGCATTGTTAAGGTATAGCATGCGTGTATGTCGGTGTATAAGTGATTTGCTTTTCAGATATTTTCAGATCATTAGCTTTTGATATGAAGATGCTTTTCTGCTGGAGATATTGTCCAAATCCTAAATAAAATAGTTGTAAAGCACACACGCACACAAAAAACTTACATTTCAGTTGAAACGGTGTAACAGGAAAATTTTAGCTTCTTTAAAACCTTGATTTTTCCAAACCATAGTAATTCTTGAAACCAGTTATCATCCCATGCCTAGTTTTGATAAAGCTAAGGATGTGGGTTTGAGTCCTGGGGAAAGCCTAGTGCCTTATTTATCAGGGGTCGCCACAGTGGAATAAACCGCCAACTATTCCAGCATATGTTTTACACAGCGGATGCCCTTCCAGCCACAACTCAGTACTGGGAAACACTCATACACACTCATTCACACACACACTCATACACTATAGTCAATTTAATTCATCCAATTCACTTATAGCGCATGTGTTTGGTCTGCGGGGGAAACCGGAGCACCCGGAGGAAACCTATACCAACACAGGGAGAACATGCAAACTCCACACAGAAATGCCAACTGGCCCAGCCGGGATTTAATTTAGCGACCTTCTTACTATGAGGCCACAGTGCTAACCTAAACCACCATGCTGCCCCTAATAAAATATGTATCTTCAATACAATCACCCAAATTAATAAATGTGACCCTAGACCACAAAATCATTAATAGGGGTCAGTATATTTAACATTTATTTTTAATTTAATATATTTCATTAATAAATAAATAAATATATATATATAATTTTCTGTATAACTTTTACGTGTACTTCCCTACATCCAATCATCTCGCAGTGAAAAAGAACAAGCCACACCCACCGTTTTTCATTTAATATTGCTTTTCTCTAGGAACTGCGTCACAATATGAATAAATAAGGAGCAGCTTCTGGTTCATGCAGACTGTAAGTTTTTTTTGATTTTCACTAAAGTGTTTGTTTTCTGTCTTAGGGCCGATGTACGGGTCTCTGTTGCGGGCCTGGCAGTGCTTTTTCTCTTCCACTGAACGTCTGTCTGCGCTTCACACCTCAGTCTCCCAGTCTCTGGTTTCAGAAGACGGAGAGCGCATCCACTCATGGCAGAAGGAGACGTTCCCAAAGAAAATGTTCTGCGGATTCAGAGAGTCTTATGACCTCGAGACGGCTTTCTCACGCGCTCAGAAGCCCTGGGTGAAAAGATTAAAGAAGGTGAGGGTGAACCGCTGATAATCGCTGGAGGGCGCAGACTGCTTCTGGTTAACAGCCGTTAATCAGATGAACTCTTTGCCCTCCCATTGGTTCAAAACCCCACTCAGTGTATCAGTGCATTAAGACAGGAAAAACTATATTGTTTTATTTTTTTGCAGGTCAGTTTTAAGCTCTATTTTACTTTCATAACATTTCTTCTTTCAGACTAAGAGAAAGAAAACATCCAAAATACAAATTCAGGAGCTTATTTCATTAAACTTCAGATTTCAATTACAATACAAACATTAAAAGCCTTTTTTTCCTGAAATCTTTACATTTTTATTCACATCTACAGTTAAAGACTACATTATTAGCCCTGTATTTTCCCCCCTAATATTTCCCAAGCGATGTTTAAAAGAGCAAGGACATTTTCACAGTATTTCCTATTATATTTTTCTTCTGGAGAAATTCTTATTTCTTTTAGTTTGGTTGAAAAAAAGAATGTAAAAAATATATTTATAATATATATTGTAGTATTTATGCACTACCTGAAAAAAGTCTTGTCGTCTATTCAAGTTTTAGGAACAACAAATAATAACTTGACTTCTAGTTGGTCATTTGGTATCAGAAGTGGCTTATATGAAAGGTAAAGGCCTCTAGATTATGCTTATTTGACCAAAATAAAATATGATCATGGCTTGATTTTTAGTAAGGACAGTAAGGTCTGACTTTGCTTAGACAAAAGTCTTGTCACTTAACAGAAATAATGTCCAGTATAGAATATGTGGTCATGCTGCAGTGGAAACAGAATGAATATTGTGTCTGACTCCATCATGAGCTTGGAGGACTGCATCCATACATCTCTGCAATGACTCACTGATTCACTGACTCACTGACTCACTGATCACTGATTAATAAAGTCATCTGGAATGGCAAAGAAAGCGTTCTTGCAGGACTCCCAGAGATGCCTTCTTCATCTCACCCCAGACATGCTCAATAATGTTCATGTCTGGTGACTGGGCTGGCCAATCAATTCAATTCGATTCACCTTTATTTGTATAGCGCTTATACAATGTAGATTGTGTCAAAGCAGCTTCACATAATAGGTCACAGTAAATAGGAACAGAATCCTGGAGCACCTTGACCTTCTTTGTTTTCAGGAATTTTGATGTGGAAGCTGAAGTATGAGAAGGAGCACTATCCTGCTGAAGAATTTGCCCTCTCCTGTGGTTTGTAATGTATAGGGCAGCGCAAATGTCTTGATACCTCAGGTTGTCAATGTTGATCATCCACTCTGCAGATCTCTCGCACGCCCCCATACTAAATGTAACCCCAAACCATGATTTTTCCTTCACCAAACTTGACTGATTTCTGTGAGAATGTTGGCTCTATGCTGGTTCCAGTAGGTCTTCTGCAGTATTTGTGATGATTGGGATGCAGTTCAACAGGTGATTCAAGGAAAAAAATCAACCTTCTGCCACTTTTCCAAATGATCAACTTGAAGTCAAGTTATTAATTGTTGCTCTCAAAACTGGGATCTATGACTTTTGTCAGGTGTATATGTATATATGCAATATTATAATATTTTGAATATCAAATATTTTCTTATTATTTTTTTTCAATTGGCTCCAGAACAAATCACTCTTGTCCAATGGCTTGCCTGATTATATTAGTTAACCAAATTAACCTAGTTAAGCCTTTGAGTTGCACTTTAAGCTGAATACTATTAGAAATTAATTATAAATACAATTATGTTTAAAAAAATCTCCTCTGTTAAACATCACTGAAATGTCACAAGAGGGCTAATAATTTTGTATTTATACTGTAATTACAAATGTCAATATTTGCAGATATGTTTATCTACAGTATATTTCAAATTCAGTTTCATTCATGTCTACAATAAACTTAAATGCATCAAATTTTACAGTTTTATAAAATAAAATATAAATAGACCAATATGATCAAAAATAGAGCTTGATTTGTTCCTATATAAGTCATCTTTTATTCCAAATAAACTCTTTTTTTTCCCTGTCTGTTGCTTTTCCAATGCACCCGGTTGAAGAGTGAAGATAAAATAGAGAATTTCCATTGCAGTTAATGGCAGAACAGAGAACTGAATATAATTTGAAAAGCACTACATGATGCTAATAATAAATCTCGGTGTCTCCATTAGCTGGAAAAGGCTCGTGCGGTGTATCATAAGTCATGTCAGAGAGAGCAGAGCGCTCAGGAAAAAGAGAATCAAGCCAAACTCAAGGCCGACCTGAGCGAAAGCAAACTGTCCAAAATCCAGCAGACCAGAGAGAAAGCCACGCAGGAACGCACCAAGGTTAGTCTTTCTTTTATTTTACATTATTTAAGCATGAAATGGAAAGTTGCAACAGTCTTGTTTTCAGTATTGTGACGTATATCTGAGTGAAATGGCTTTTCAATAGAAAAAAAAAGATATATTTAATCAAACGGGAAAATGATTGGATGGTTGTGGTTTTCTATTGGTGGATATGTATGTAAGTCACGCCCACACTCCATTTAAACACCAATCAGAGAAGAGATGTGGAAAAGGGAGGAGAACTTTTAAAATATTTGGATTTAGTATCAATAAATCATTTATAATTAATTCATTCATTCATTTTCTTTTCGACTTAGTCCCTTTATTAATCAGGGGTCACCACAGCGGAATGAACCGGCAACTTATCCAGCATATGTTTTATGCAGCAGATGCCCTTCCAGCTGCAACCCATCACTGAGAAACACCCATACACTGGACATGGACTCTGGGGGAAACCGGAGCACCTGCGTGCGTCACAGCAAGAAGGCTACTGGTTCGAGTCCCGGCTGGTCCAGTTGGCATTTCTGTGTGGAGTTTGCATGTTCTTCCCGTGTTGGCGTGGGTTTCCTCCGGGTGCTCCGGTTTCTTCCACAGTCTAAACACATGCGCTGTAAGTGTATTGGATGAGCTTAATTGGTCGTAGTGTATGTGAATGGGAGAGTGTATGGGTGTTTCCCAGTACTGGGTTGCGGTTGGAAGGGCATCTGCTGCATAAAACATAAGACGGAATAATTGGCGGTTCATTCCACTGTGGTGACCCCTGATAAATAAGAGACTAAGCCAAATGAAAATGAATGTATATGAATGTGGGTGTTTTCACAGGCACGTGATCGCTATGAGAAGGTTCTAGAGGACGTCTCTGGCTTTGCACCAAGATACATGGAGGAAATGGAGTCTGTTTTCGACCAATCACAGGAGGAGGAAAGGAAGAGGATCAGCTTCCTGAAGCAGGCCTTCCTGTCCATTCACAGACACCTCGACATCACCAACAACGAGAGGTTTCAATCACCCTGTTGTGCTTGTTATGCTGTCAGCTAGTGCTTCGCGATATTGGAAAAATCTAACATTGGCATATTTTTTTATTCTTTTGAATATATATTGCAATTTCACTAGATCAGTCGCATAACTGATTGCAAACATTGATTGGGATGATTCTGTAGGGGAGTGCATATGCATAAAATATAAGAAACAATCTACAAGCATAGATAAAATCAATAAAGAAAAAGATACAAATGAAATAATCAGCGGTTGATTGTTTTCTGAGGAGTTGAACTGGATTCAGTAATTGAACAATTAAATGTGAAATAATACTGCATAGTCTTCCATTTAAAAACAATTCAATAAAATTAAGAATTTTTTAGTTTGTCAAAGTTGCAAGCGATGCAGTTTCTTAAGCCTGAATGCTTTTAAACTCCTCACACAATCACAGGCCTCAAAAAACACCTGGAAATGGTCGATTATAATCCAGACTCAACATTGCATACTGTAAATGATCGCATTGCAATATTGATGCTGGAATGATATTGTGGAGCCCTACTTTCAGCTTTCAGAAGTGTGTGATATTACTGTTTGAGCATGAAAACGTCATTCTACAACAACAAGCTGTTTCTTCCCACAGTTTTTTTCCTGGATTTTACACTTCACTGTAGTTTTATTAAAGGCCCCGTGAAGTGCTTTGAAATGTAATGTAATGTAGATGGGGTGGGACAATAAGTAACCCCTCCTCTTTTTGAAAAACAGCCAATAGTCTTTGGATTTTCTCACAGCTCTGCCAGTGAGAGTGCTTCAGCTCAAGTGCATCAAATAAAAAGCCAATGAGAAGAAGGGGGCGGGGCATGTCAGATACTAGAGAGCATTTGATTGGTTAGAAGTTTTGATGGGAACTGAAGTATGAGGTGACGTAACTGTGAAACTGGTGATCCATCTAGGTGGAAGTGACAAACTGCAAGCTTTGGATGTTTATATCAGTTTTATATTTTCTGAACGCAAATTTTGTCACTGTTTTGGAGAACACTAGCTTATAGATATTCTTAAAACTAACAGACTCTAACATCTGATGGTGCTTTCACACCTGGAACTTTGTTTTGGAACCTGCCGCATTTTCCCCGTTAGCGCAGTTCATTTGGCATATGTGAATCCAGCAATCGTGCTCTGATCCACACCAAAACAATTGGTCTGAAACCACCTCATTCCACACTAGATTAAAACAAACTCTGGAGCAGATCGATTGGATGGAGAAAGCAATATGATCCAGCAAACTAACGAACCAGGCTATATCACAGTGTGTAATAGCCAGGCTATATTAAGAGGGAATGATGTGTAGTGATGTCATCAATCCTACCGGTAAATGTGCGTTTCATGTTGAATATGAATGTGAAAGCATGCTGAAATATTACAGAGAGCTGTTGATCAGTTGACTGAAATTCCCATCTGATAATTTTTCCATATTTTTATCTTATAATATTTTGGTCACACTTTACAATAAGAATCATTAGTTAATGTTAATTAATGCATTTACAAACATGAACAAACAATCAACAATACATTTACTACAGTCTTTGTTCATGTTAGTTAACGCTAGTTAATGAAAATACAGTTGTTCGTTGTTAGTTCATGTTAACTCATGGTGCATTAGCTAATGTTAACAAGCATGTTAATAAAGCATTAGTAAATGTTCAATTATGATTAATAAATGCTGTCCAAGTGTTGTTCATGATTAGTTCATGTTAGTAAATGCATTAACTAATGAACCTTATTGTAAAGTGTGACCAATATTTTATATTGGGCCTATTATTTTGTTCATTTCTGCACTGACACCTCGAAAGAAAGATCAGCATTGATCTGCTTCATGATCTGATGCAGCCTCGCTTCATCGCTTTATTCTATGTTTAATGTAAGGCAAGGCAAGGCAAGTTTATTTAAATAGCACATTTCATACACAGTGGCAATTTAAAGTGCTTTACATAAACAGGAATAAAAGAAACAAGTATAAGAGAAATAAAAACAAATAAGAAAAATGGTAAAAAAATAAATAAAAAAAGCATAAAAACAGAAAAAATGTGTTATAAAAGAATGAAAAAGAAGAGAAAAACATAATAGTGCGATCTGTCGGACATAGCACAGTGCTCATTCAGTAAAGGCACAGCTAAACAGATGTGTTTTCAGTCTTGATTTGAATGTGCCTAATGTTGGAGCACATCTGATCATTTCTGGAAGCTGATTCCAGCAGTAGGGGCCGCTGTTAGTAGCTGAAGGCAGATTCCCCCTGCTTTGACTGAACTGTAGTCTAAGACTAATGCATAATTCGTTAAAGCGTCAATAACTTTTTTTAAAGCTCAAAATTAATAATGAAAACAAAGTGATTAAATGTTGTATTCTTATTTCAAAATAGCTAACTAAATGTTACCAAAAATGACTCATGATTCAATAGATCAATTTGTACAACCCTTGACAACTGAAATGAAGCTACTGTATGTATACGAAAGTCTTACGTCTTTGATTTATATTCGGTGATGTCTGTGGATGTCACCATTTAAAATTACAGTGCACCTTTTCGCTTATTATGTCTTGTTTCTCATCGTCGTGAATTACAATATTGATGTATGACCGCTGAGCATAGGACTTTGAATAATAAACCCTGAAACTCTTACCAATGTGAGGAGAGTTTACTCGCATGTGACTTGTTTTAACTATATTGATCCGTTTAGAACAGGGGTGCCCCCACTTTTGGTAACACTTTATTTTGATGGATTATTTGAGTATTAGTAGACTGTCTGCTTAATATCTGTTGATACTGCTCCTTCAACAGACATTTAAGAAAGACTATTAGAAGACTATAAGAAACATTGCAAGAACATGTCAACTTACACTAACCCCAACCTAACAGTCTACTTATAATCTAATGAGAATTAGTTGGCATGTAGATGCAATGTAACTTCAATTCAACAAACGGACCATCAAAATAAAGTGTGACCAAACTTTTTCATATAAAGGGCCAAAAACCAAACATCATTATGAGCCATGAGTAGGGCCAGACGGAATCTGCAGACGTTTTTTGCTATTTCTGCTGAGAATTTTGTTAAAATCTGCAGATTTCTGCTAAATTATTTTGGGAGTATCATAACTTAATTATGATAATTTATCTTTTAAACTTTTATTTAATGTTTAAAATGCAAATCCAATTAGATTAACTTTATTTGGTAAACAAAGCAAGTCTCTCATATAATATCTCTACTAAAAAACAGAAAATATTACTGTACAAACTGTATTGTACATAAATCATATGACTCTTTTCATATTAGTCAATATTATTACTGTAATTAATTTAAAAACTGAATAAATATAGATTTACACACATTTACTCAAGTAAATAAACATAATCAATGTTGGACTAAAAATCTGCGGACTTCTGTGGAAAATCAGCGGAAAATCTGTGGAGTTCTGCACGCGCAGATTCCGTGTAGGCCTAGCCATGAGCCAAAGCTAAATATACCAAACTATATTACATTAAAGTTGCCATGTTTCATTTCCTAATTTACTTAATAATATAAAAAAAACACATTACATTGTATTAACTAATGCAGTGTAACATTTAAAATGCTAAATTATTGCATTAAAAACAAAACAGTTCACAGTGGAGTTCAATGCTGAATACAATAGTCGATGATAATCTGCCTTTGCCTTGATTTGCTCACCAAGATCTCTGCATTGTTCTCTGTCCATTACATGACAGTATGTACATTTAAACTAAATCTGATTCATTTACAATATTTAATTGACACATTTCATTTCAGTAAGCTTTTAACAATAAAACAAAAGGCTACTGAACATTAGATTTGAAATAAATCTAATCCATCCCCATCATTCTTCTGTTTATCTCAGATGGGATGATAGGCCAAATCAAATGTTACCACAGGCCAACTTTGGCCCGCAGGCCCTAGTTTGGGCATCTCTGCTTTAGAAACTTTGCTGTGTGAAAGCAAACCGCACCAAGCACAAAAATAACCATTGTAACAGTTTTAATCCCTGTTTCAGAACAAAACAATAGATCTACATGTATGAAAGCACCCTAAAATCTTCACAGGACCGTAAATATTAACTATGATCAAGCTTCCTAAAACTAAACAATAAATCTTTATTTTTTTTAGTGGACAATTAATATTTAATTACAGCAATTAGTTACAAAGTTGCAACTTTAATTAAATCCATTACTTTCATTCCTCATTTCAAAATGGTTTCGAATGCAAGTGTAAATGTAAAGAAAGCCATGCTATAAGCATTGAAGAGGGATGTTTGCTGTGGTGTCAGAAAGTGTGTATATGTGTGTGTGTTTCAGTATAAAGGCAGTGTACAGTGAACTCCATCACACACTCATGTCCATCAGTGAAGCTGAAGATCTCCGCTGGTGGAAGAACAACCACGGGCCCGGGATGCCCACTGACTGGCCTAAAATAGAGGTGTGTATGTGCCTTGAATTCCTAATGTTATAGCAATAACAGCAAATTTTGACCTTGTGGAGACATTTCTTTGGTTCCCATGAGGAAAACAGCTCATAAATCACACAGAATTCTTTCTTTTGTAAATGGAAAACTGCAAGGGGCGGCACGGTGGCTCTCAGCACTGTCATCGGTTCGAAGCCCGGCTGGGTCAGTTGGCATTTCTGTGTGGAGTTTGCATGTTCTCCCCGTGTTGGCGTGGGTTTCCTCCGGGTACTCCGGTTTCCCCCACAGCCCAAACACATGCACTATAGGAGAATTGAATAAACTAAATTGGCCATAGTGTATGAGCAACCCAGGCTCATTCCGAAAACGTAGTCCCAAGGACGTTTCTGGAGACCACGAATTATGTAGCCGGAGGTACGTATGGCTGCATTTCGTTTTTTAAGCGAACGCTGCGGGGCGGTATGACGCTGTTCCTTTCAGCGCTCGCCGGCTGACTGCTTACCTTCGTGTGGAGGGCTTTCCCGCCGCAACCAGTTTGTCCGGTTAGCTCGTCCTGTGCGTCGGCAGACTTGAGACGCAGAGAGGAGCTGAACACAACGACGACGACCAGGTTCGAGTCTGGGGAAGAGCGGTTCCAGAAATCAGTTAAGACTAAAACAGAATCCAAGAAATAAAGCGAAGAGGTTCATAACAGGGTGAGAATGTGGTAAAATCCGAAAATGTGGTAAAAAAAAAAATCGGACGAGGGCTTTTCTTTTTCCGGACGGCTTTTGTAAATCGTTGGTTGGGTTTAGGGTGGGCGGGTCAATTGGTAAAATTGGTTGGGTTCGGCTAAGGAGGAGGGTGGGTCGGCTGGCCGATTGGCCGGTCACCTAGTCAATCATTCAGCCAGTTGGACAGACAGACGTTCGTTCGACAGCGGCCTCTGGTGGGTTTACGCGAGAACAGCGCAGGCGCGAACGGCACTCGCCAGAGACATCTGAGAAGCCAAAAAGGCGCACACAGCGGCCTCTCGTGGATTCGCGAAAACCAAAAACTGCAAAAATACATGCCTCCCGGGACGTATTTCGCGGCCTCTAGAAATGTCCTCGGGACTACGTTTTCGGAATGAGCCTGGGTTGTGTATGAGTGTTTGTGTGTGAATGTAAAAGTGTAATGGTGTTTCCTAGTACTGGAAGGGCATCCGCTGTGTAAAACATGCTGGAATAGTTGGCGGTTCATTCCACTGTGGCAACCTCTGAGATAGAGACTAAGCCGAAGGAAAATGAATGAATGACTGAAAAACTGCAGATTGTTTCCTTTGGGGGTTTGGTTTAGGGGAAGGATTGACAGAGAATATACAGTCTGTAAAGTGTAAACATTATCATGTTCATGAGATGTCCCCATAAAGACTGATTCTGTTTTATTATTTTATTAGTTATCAATTGATCATCTCTCGTGTGTGTTTGTGTTTTTGACGCAGGAATGGAACCCTCCCATTAAAAAGCAGAAACCAGGAAAGAAACCAAAAACCCACAAAGGAACTGAGGAGAAAGCGTAAGCCCCCCCCCGACACACACACAGACACACATACACAAACACAATCATGCTCACAAACGCACATGTGCACACACACACACACACACACACACATGCTCACACACAAATGCAAACACACACACACACACACACACACGTGCCCTCACACTTTCTCTCACGTACATACATACACACACAAATCAACATAGGTGCTCATGCACATGCGCTCACACACATCATTATTATAAATTTGAAGGCAAAAAGTTTACAAAATTAGATATAAAAGAAGCTGAAATTATGACAAAGAAAGTCTTAATTATAGAAAAAGTTACAATTCTAGTCTTTACAATTCTTATTATGAATATTAGATCATTAAAATCATGATCTAAAGAGGTCAATTATAAGACAAAGTCATAATTATGACAAAATACAACAAAAAAACAATCATAAATGTCAAAATCATAAAATTACGAGATTTACCTTCAGGCTGACTCTCTGCTACCCTCAGGCAGACGGTTCCGCAGCATCCGGTCACGCACCAGCCGACTGAAGGAAAGTTTCTTCCCTCAGACTATCAGGCTGATGAACACTTAACACACCCCACACGAACTCTTCCACACCCCTCACTGCACACCATCAACATGTAGCATGTACTGCACTTTAACCAGTCCATACTTAAAACAATACTGCCTACAGCTATGTGAACACCTGTTCATTGTAGATATCGCTGTCAACACTGCCAATTTTACATTGTCATGATTTTTTAGGAGTATGTTGTTGTATGTTGTTGTATTTTGCATTTTGCACTGTCTGTATTTTGCACTGTCGTTGTATTTGGACTGTTTGTATTTTCCACTATCTGTATTTTGCACTGTCTGGAGCCAGCACCTACGCTTTTCACTCATCACAGAACACGTGCTGCTGATGATGTGACAATAACAATGATTTGATTTGCTTTTAAAATGTCATAGTGAAGTCCAAACTGCCAAAAACAACCATAACATAAAACTTAAAGAATCAGAATCAGAATCAGAATCAGAATCGGTTTTATTGCCAAGTGTGCTTCACACACACAAGGAATTTGTTTTGGCTACAGAAGCTTCCAGTGTACATAAAGTGACAAGTGACAACACAAAATAATCTGAAAAAATAAAATAATAATAATAAAAAATGATGAACATTAAACAGATGCGGTTAGTGAAGAAACCTGGATGTTGAGTTGTGTGTACAGATTGTTATAAATATACAGGTTATAAGGTGCTGTGTACAAGTGCGAATGTAGAAAGTATTGCATTGTATATTGATATAAGGTGCTGTGTACAAGTGCGTATGAGAAAGTATTGCACATATTTATTGCACAGTAGGGGAATATTTAACTGTTCATAAGGTAGACAGCCTGAGGAAAGAAACTTTTCCTGTGTCTGGCTGTTTTTGTGCTCGGTGCTCTGAAGCGCCGACCAGACGGTAACAGTTCGAACAGGTAGTGTGCTGGGTGTGAGGCGTCCAGAGTGATTTTGCGAGCCCTTTTACTCACTCTGGAAGAGTACAGTTCTTGAAGTGTAGGAAGGGTAGTGCCAGTGATTCGTTCAGCAGTCCGGACTATTCGCTGTAGTCTACGGAGGTCAGTTTTGGCAGCTGAGCCGAACCAGACGGTGATTGAAGTGCAGAGGATGGATTGGATGACAGCTGAGTAGAACTGTACGAGCAGCTCCTGTGGCAGGTTGAACTTCCTCAGCTGACGAAGGAAGTACAGTCTCTGCTGGGCTTTCTTCACAATATAGTCTATATGAGTGTCCCACTTCAGATCCTGAGAGATGGTGGTGCCCAGGAACCTGAATGACTCTACTGCAGCCACAGTGCTGTTCATGATGGTGAGTGGGGGGAGTGCAGGGGGGTTTCTCCTGAAGTCCACTATCATCTCCACTGTTTTGAGCGTGTTCAGCTCCAGGTTGTTGTATCTGCACCATAACGCCAGCCGCTCCACCTCCTGTCTGTATGCAGACTCGTCACCGTTCTGGATGAGGCCGATAACAGTAGTGTCGTCTGCAAACTTAATGAGTTTGATGGAGGGGTCTTTTGCAGTGCAGTCGTTGGTGTACAGGGAGAAGAGCAGTGGAGAAAGAACACATCCCTGGGGGGCACCAGTGCTGATGGTGCGCACTGGTGCGCTGATGGTGCTGAAGCTTATGAGGTAATCAAGTCCAACCTGACAAACGCTAAAAAAGATGTGAATTATGTCTAAAATGTCTGAATTGTGGGGTGTCACGGTGGCGCAGTGGGTAGCACGATTGCCTCACAGCAAGAAGGTCGCTGGTTGGAGCCTCGGCTGAGTCAGTTGGCATTTCTGTGGGTAGTTTGCATGTTCTCCCTCTGTTGGCGTGGGTTTCCTCCTCTTAGTCCCTTATTTATCAGGGTTTGCCACAGCGGAATGAACCGGCAACTATTCTGGCATATGTTTTATGCAGCGGATGTCCTTCCAGCTGCAACCCAGTACTGGAAAATATATTATAAACTATTATTATTAATAATTAATAAACTTTATTCTAATTACATGAGTCAAATATATAGTTTTATTGCTATCTATATTCTGATTTCATAGAGCAAACTTAACAGTTTTACTCATATATTGTGAAAAGTGCTTATTAATCTATCTATTTAAATCATATGTGAACGTTTTCCTCTCTGGTGGCAGTGTTTCCCCAGATTTAGAAACCGTACTGTAACACGTGCATTACAATATACTGTACATTAGTGCATGTTTAAATATTTAAGCTAGCCATAATGAGCTATGCTCTAATTTACAGCGTATTGTAACATATTCCAGATCTCCATATTAATTTGTCTTGAAGTACTGTCATTAATCAGCTCAGGGGATATTTATTAGTTACATTTAGGTTTCCTGTTCACTCGTGGTTTCATCCCTTAACTGAGACTCTTTCTCTCACACAGAGTGCTCAATCACAGTGTGAAAGGTAATATTAATTAAATCAAGTTAATTAGAAAACCATTGAAATGAATCAGATGAAGAAATGAAATGTGTAAGTATGGAGCAGTGGCAGCAATTAGAGTGTGGAGTCTCTTTGGGTTTCTCCTCCAGAATCAGGCTGAATGAGGACTGATTGTCAACCGCATTCACAAAGGTGAAGTGTGTCATTTTCCAGAAGGTGTGCTGAACTATAGCGAACGCTCAGCTTGACCTTCATTTCCGCTGTGATGAATGAACTGAAGCTGATTTCAGACCGACTGCTCGTTTCATCAGCCTCACAGCACTGAAGAGATGTTTTACTCAAAATGCATTAAAAATGTACAATAATAAAAAAAGACGCGTTTGTTTCTGGCATGATAGCTGGATGGCTGAATTAAACATGAGGTCATGTGACTGTGATGTAGCGTTCTGCTGTTTAAAATGCTTATTGCATAATGCATACTGATTTTAAAAATAGTATGCAGTATTTAGTGCATGCATAAAACGGTGCTTATAATAGAATATTTAAGTATCTTTACTTCTGAGAATATTTCAGCACTGCACATACTGACAGTTTTATTAAAACACGCATGACTTTTTTAGTCAAATGTATTATAAGCAGTGGTGGAAAGAGTACTGAAAAATCATACTGAAGAAAAAGTAGCATTATTTGCCTAAAAATGCAGCGCAAGTACAGTAAAAGTATCTGTTGTAAATATTACTCAAATTAGTAGCCCTTTTTAAAGTACTCGAGTAGTGAGTATTGAGTATTACGATGTAAACAGCTCAAGCGTTTACATGCAATTTGTGCACGGATGTGTAAACGTAACATTCTGTAGTGCATTAGTAATTAAGGGCATTTGGTGGTTTCAGTCCTCATCCAGTAAACATCCATGTTCTCATCAGTGACATGCAGTCTATAAGTCTCTTGATTATTGTGTGTAAAGATTTTAGACATCTTCTTGGACACTTTTAATGCTTCCAAACCATTTGTAGCATTTATGAAGCGCCAATGTCTTGCGGTTGTTCAGTATGATGCGATTTACTTTCTATGTGCGATTTGATTGGACAAGAATCACAGGACTGAGTAATCTACTTTAGCCAATCCCCAGAGAAAAGAAAAAAAAGTAGTGACTGCAGGTTGAAGGAAAGTAGGGGAGTAAATATACCGATACAGCATGAAAATGTACTCAAGTAGTTTTAAAACTACTTAGTAAATTACAATTCCTTATAAAAACTACTCAATTACAGTTTGAATATTTGTAATTTGTTACTTTACTCCACTGATTATAACATATATTAAAATGTATCATGTCATGTGTTATTATAACATAATATATTTAAGCTAATTAAATGTGTACCAATAGAAGGTTTTTAGTTCAATTCAATTCAATTCAATTCAGCTTTATTTGTATAGCGCTTATACAATGTAGATTGTGTCAAAGCAGCTTCACATGAAAGGTCACAGTAAATAGGAACAGTGTAGTTCAGTTTGTAGTGTTTAAGTTCAGTTCAGTTGAGCTCAGTTCAGTGTGGTTTAATAATCACTATTGAGAGTCCAAATACTGAAGAGCAAATCCAACGATGCGCAGCTCTACAGATCCTGAACCATGCAAGCCAGTGGCGACAGCGGAGAGGGAAAAAAAACTTCACTAATGGCGGAAGTGAAGAAAAAAAACCTTGAGAGAAACCAGGCTCAGTTGGGCACGACCATTTTAATTTCTCCGCTGGCCAAACGTCTTGTGCAGAGCTGCAGTCTCAGCGGCGGAGGCTGGAAGCTGGCCTCAGCGAAGACTCGTCTGTCCCTGGAGCGTCACAGGAATCAGTCTCATGTTCTCCACTCTTCCATGACCACCACAGTAGCTGCTCAGGATTCGGCCTGGTCCAGGATATTGTTTAGAATGCAGTATTGGAATTATTTAATACTAAATTATTTTAATAGAATACTTGAACAGGGCAGCATCTACAGTAAATTGACTGACTTTATTCAAGACGATGAACATTTTTATTTTCTTTAATTTAAAGTTTCAGAAATGTAATATTCAGAATTAAAGATATAAATTTGTTATTTTTCAATAAAAACTAAATCAGAGAACATCACTGAATCGGTATAAATACTGTACATACACTTACAAAGTAAGTTTGTTTTATGCGTTGATTCAAGAAAATATATTTCTAATATAATATGATATATTCATCAAAGGATTCTTGCTCTAAATATGACATTTAAAGAGTGTCTCCTGTAAATCAAGGTGTACAATCAGCGGCCACTTTATTAGGTACACCTTACTAGTACTTTGTTGAACCCACTTTTGCCTTCAGAACTGCCTTAATCCTTCGTGGCCTAGATTCAACAAGGTACTAGAAATATTCCTCAGAGATTTTGGTCTATATTGACATGATAGCGTCACACAGTTGCTGCAGATTTGTCGGCTGCACATCCCTGATGCGAATCTCATGCTCCACTACATCCTAAAGTTGCTCTATTGGATTGAGCTCTGGAGGCTGTGGAGGCCAGTGAACTCATTGTCATGTTCAAGAAACCAGTCTGAGATGATTCACGCTTTGACATGGTGTGTTATCCTGCTGGAAGTAGGCATCAGAAGATGAGTACACTGTGGTCATAAAGGGATGGACATGGTCAGCAACAATACTCAGGTAGGATGTGGCGTTGACACGATGCTCAATTGGTGCTAATGGGTCCAAAGTGTGCCAGGAAAATATCCCCCGCACCATTACACCACCATCACCAGCCTGAACCATTGATACAAGGCAGGATGGATCCATGCTTTCATGTTGTTGATGCCACATTCTCACCCTACCATCCGAATGTGGCAGCAGTTGGACATGTGTACCTAATATATATATATATATATATATATATATATATATATATATATATATATATATATATATATATATATATATATATATATATATATATAAGTGATTTAGAAACAATAATAACTAAACCGTACATGTGTCTGTATTGTTGTCTGTGATTGTTTTTATTAAAGCTCATCATATTTGTGTTGTCCTGCAGTGTGATGATTGGAGGTGTACGGGTTCGAGCGCTCTACACCTACACCGGAGAGGAGCCTGATGAGCTCTCCTTCAAATCAGGTGATGCTTCAGTTTTCTGCTGTTACGCTGACTATGTTTACATTTTAAACATGCAAATCAAATTAAGTTAAATTAAATGTGAATACTGGTGTGCAAAACGGGTATATATTTTTGTTTATGCAATATTCAAAATTTGTATGCAATATCGCAAAAATAATATAATAATATAAAAATAATAATAAAGGAATATATGAAGTAAAACTACAAAAAATGTATAAATTGTATAAAAAATTTTAAAAATATGTATTTATGCAATATCGCAAAATGTTCATGCAAAATCGTAAAGTGTTTATGCAAAATCACAAAATGTTTATGCAAAATCACAAAATGTTTATGCAAAATCGCAAAATGTTTAAGCAAAACCGCAAAATGTTTATGCAAAATCACAAAATATTTATGCAAAATCGCAAAATGTTTTTACAAAAATTGCAAAATGTTTATGCAAAATCACAAAATGTTTATGCAAAATCACTAAATATTTATGCAAAATCACTAAATATTTATGCAAAATCACTAAATATTTATGCAAAATCACAAAATGTTTATGCAAAATCACTAAATATTTATGCAAAATCACTAAATATTTATGCAAAATCACTAAATATTTATGCAAAATCACTAAATATTTATGCAAAATCACTAAATATTTATGCAAAATCACTAAATGTTTATGCAAAATCACTAAATATTTATGCAAAATCGCAAAATGTTTAAGCAAAATCATAAAATGTTTATCCAATATCTCAACATTTTTAGAATATCACAAAAGGTTTATGCAACATTGCAAAATTGTTTCGTAATATCCCAAAATGTTTATGCAATATCACAGCATTTTTACAGTCTCAAATAATGCAATATTTTTTCTGTCCTGCAGGTGAAGAGTTCCTCAAGGTGGAGGATGAGGATGACCAGGGCTGGTGCTGGGGCGTTAAGGAGGGCGGAGCCGAAGGGTTTTATCCAGCCAATTACGTCCTGCCTGTCAAGTGACATCATCAATCACAGCTGAGGCACAACAGTGGTTATTTTACAGTTATGAAAAGCACACAAGAAGTGTCTGAATGTCATTGCATCTCAGAGTAAGTGCATGCAGAAAGAGAAACTACAATTCATTAATTGAACAGAAAGTCTGGCAAGTCTGAAAGAGTATTATCTTGTACAACTTAATCTAATGAACTTATTAAGCATTTTTTAAGCAGTGCTCTTCTCAGAATGAACTTTCTTCTGACATTTTCATCATATTATCATGTAAGAGTTTACTTGTTTGATTGAAAGTGTGTTTGTGTTACGTTTTCTCATTTATTTTCTAATTGCAGTGACATTCAGACAGTTTCACATGTCTAAATCTTTTTGGCTTCACCATATCAGTGCCAAAATGTTTCGATAGACCAAAATAATAAAAGGAATTGAAATTCTGCTTGGGTGAAACGTTTACCTCTTTATTTAATAATATATGATGCCATTAATTTTAATTAACACGCTTTTTCCACTTATGCTTTTGGAAATCCTCCAAAAGACCGGCGAATGATTCAAGCTGAGTTCAGAAACGTCCTCTTTGTAATTTATATATTGCTTAATGAAGGGTTGTACAAAAACCAGTAGGAGCTTGTTAGAAAGATTACAGGGCACTGGAGAAAGAGCCTCCATTATCATCAGAGCCAAATCTATATTATATTTCACCTGCAGGGGTTTGAACTTGACTGATTATAGCTATAAATAACATGTCTGTGCATCGATCAGCTCTGACACCAGAGATGAGCTCAACATCCAGGACTGAATCAGAAAAGAGAGATTTTAACAGGTAAACAACAATGAACAGGTAACAGATACTGTAGCAATCTGACATTAATCTTGGAAAGACAGGGACCTCTGGTGGTGGGACTGAAATCACAGCTTTGATATTGTGCAGTTTTCCCACAGTCAATACTCAAGTCTGCGCTTCTGTGTTTTTAGTTTTACTGTATGCTGGAATATAATTTCGTGCTTATTAAATATTGTTAATCTAGAGAGTGATGTTTCAGATTTGGGGAGTAAACCTGGGATACATGCAGTAAGAATTAATCTTATTAAATAAAATGATTTAAATAATTTAACTTTTTTTATTATTGTTTTAAACATATATTAAAATGTCATTCAATTTAGTGGTGTAAAGCTATATTTTTAGGACATTTATTCCAGTTTTCAGTCATATGATCCTTCAGAAATTAACAGATCAGATTTCCTTTTTGTGATGCATTTTTGTTTTTCAGCATTCTTTTTGTGAGCAAATAAAAAATATTTACGTTAATTTAAAATAAAATAAAGATTATAAATGTTACACTTGTTAAGTGTAATCCATCTCTACTGAATGAGTATTTCCCCTGCAAAAAAATGAATAAAAAAAATTATAAATTTGGCTCCAAATACACCACAAAATTAAATTACTTTGTTTAAAATAACAATAAAAACATCTATCTCAAATTATATACAGTATACAGTAGTGTGCTTGAAAATGTTTATACATAAACACTAATTATTTATGTTTATTTTTGTTGTTTTTGGCAAACAAGTATGTAGACACAAATAATTGTGTAGAAAGATTAGTTAATATGGATGCTCTGATCAGGATTTTTGCAGCCGATAATGAGTACCGATTCCTTGTCATGGTGATCGGCCGATACCGAGTACCGATTCTGATGCTTCAAGCTTCATATAACTTTAACATTGCATAAAGCACATTTTCCCTCATGAGTATGATACTTTAGTGGAGATCTGGCCTTACCTAAGAGAATAAATGCAGGATGTGGCATATAATCCCTTAAACATGCCCCTTATAACCATTTAGTGTGGACACGTCATGGTCAGAAGCAGCTTCACAGAAAATAATAGATAAAAGATTTGGTAAGAAATATGACTAACCATGCAATTTGGAAACATTGCAAATGATGGAAGAATAGATCAATGTGCATCAATGAAGAAAAAGTTTGGGGTGCATATTTAAGGCATTAGAAGTTTGGTTCATGTGATCGGCCAAACTAATCGAGTTATAAAATGTGATTATCGGCCGATACAGATCTCTGGCCGATCAATCGGAGCATCCCTATTAGTTAATAATAATTATTCAATAATAGTGTTAGTAGACTAACAATATACTGCTTGGCATCCCAGATCATTTACTATTCTTCAAGTCATCAAGCTGCAGCATCAATCATTTTTACTTTAAACCTTCAGTCACTATTTGGCTAAGTAGAATAATCAGACCTGTGATTCCCGTCCAATCAAATCATGCAAATCACATCAAACAGACCGACTTCAAGACACGGGCACTTTAGTAATATAGCAAACATGTACAGTGTTTAGCATTAAAAGAAGAATACAAGAAGAAGAACATCCAAGAAGATACACATAATGACTGAGAGACTGTTTAGTGCAACCAGTGGTGTCAACCTCAGTTCCTAGAGGGCCGCAGCTCTGCACAGTTTAGTTCCAACCCTATTTAAACACACCTGATCAAGCTAATTAAGTCTTTCAGGCTTGTTTGAGACGTACAGGTAAGTGTGTTGAAGCAGGGTTGGAACTAAACTATGCAGTGCTGCGGCCCTCTAGGAACTGAGTTTGACACCACTGGTTTAGACTGAGGATGAAGATGGATAAAATCACCAAACGGCCTTAAAAAATCACTTAATCCACTACAGAATATTAAGTTTGATGTATTATTATTATTATTATTATTGTTATTATTATTATTATCATTATTATTATAGATTTTTTTCAACACATTTCTAAACCTAATAGTTTTAATAACTCATTTCTATGAGTTTATGCCATGATGACAGCACATAATATTTGACTAGATATTTTTCAGGATACTAGTATTCAGCTTAAAGTGACATTTAAAGGCTTATCTAGGTTACTTCTGGTAATTAGGGTAATTAAGTAAGTCATTGGTTTGTTCTGGAGACAATCAGAAACAAATATTGCTTAAGGGGGCTAATAATTTTGACCTTAAAATGATTTTTCAAAAATTAAAAACTGCTTTTATTCTAGCCGAAAAAAAACAAATAAGAAAAAATATTATAGGAAATACTGTGAAAATTTCCTTGGTCTGTTGAACATCATTTCAGAAATATAAAAAAATTAAAAAATAAATAAATAACAGGAGGGCGAATCATTTTGACTTCGACTGTATATGTAGCAGGCCGCGGCGTCAGGATTAGTAACAGAAGCACATCGCGTTTCACTGAGGCAAATACAGAGAAGTCATTCACAACACACAAACACGCTCCTGTGCGCGCACACACATGCGCACATACACACATAAAACCCTCAGTAAGAGTTAAAAACACACACAACACGACTCGATATAATGACGCACAAATGAACAGGGAGGAAAAAAACTGATCAGCAGAACGCAGTGACATTGTGAGGGCAGAAGCGAAGCGCGCCGCACGAATAAAAGAGCTGAGGGAAAGTGATGACACAGCTGAAGTTTTGAGCGTAGACGAGCGAGAGTCGGTGATAAAGACAACGCAAAACGGCCTGTTGTTTATTGCTGGTTTGTTTGTATTTGTGTCTGCGCGTGTTGTACGAAACGGAGAGGCAGAATCTCCACTGCACCACTGTGTGACTGGATTCTTAATGGGAGGGGGATGGAGAGAGAGAGAGGTAGAGGTAGAGATGGCTTATCATTAAGTCATAATACATACTGGAGGACACAAGTGTGTGGGACGCAGACAGAGTTCAACACTGAAGCACAGCCAAGATCAAACACAGCCGCTAATATCAGCTAACTAGCACAAACACGCTCTACACGCAGGCCAAGACCAGCTAGATCTGTTTAAGACGCCTCGGTTATTCATTTATTCCTGCTCTCCGAGAAGCAGCATTACCAGCAGACATCAGACTGTATTGGAGACTGCTAATATGAGGGTTTTAAAAATGCCTCGTTTATATATATTAGGGCGGCACGATGTTGGTATTTTTTATTTTTATTTTGCGATATATATTACTATATGAATACAATTTCACCAGATAACCTAATGGGCCCTATCATACACCCGGCGCAATATGGAGCAAGACATATTTGGCGTGATTTGTTGCATTTTTCAGACCAGCGCAACCGTAATTTTCACGTTTTGCGCCACATTGATTAAATAGCAAATCCATTTGCGCCACTTTGTGAACTCATGAGTGTTCCAGTCTATAAAGGAGGTGTGTTAAGGCGCATTGCTAATTTGAGGAACTGAAATAGACTGCGCCATTGACCAACTAAAAGCTGCTCTAAAGTTTAGCACAGAGCTCGTTAGTTATGCACCTATGCATGTCCAAATGATTACACACAAGGTGTCCGTGGGGTTTTAAAAACTATTAAAAGTTTATAAATCAATTATGAGAAATTTTAGGCCTATAAAGTGTATTAAAAAGTCCTAATCCTGTTTTTTTGAGGTCTTAAATTTTGTTCAAGCATTGTCCATAGACTCCAAAAAAGCATAAATATATTTATTTTCCTCGCTTGGTTCGGGCCGGATGCGTCCGGCCAAGCTCCTCTGTCCGGGTGATGTCAAGTCATTTGCGACAAACGTGGGAAGGTGATCTCACGCTCTCCACATGTAGTGAATCCACAGAGCAGGGCTATTCAATTGGCGGCTTGCGACGCAATTTGTTTCGGCCCTCCAAATAGTATGACCAAAACATCACTGATAAATTGAGTTCAGTCGAAAAACGGCAGCCATAGTTATGAAGTGACGTGCGTCTGTTTAATACAGCATGAGCTGCAGTTGAAGGCTGCACAGAGCGTGAGTCATGTAACATTAAGCGAGTGCAAGCAGCCAAAAACATTTGGATATTAAATCGTAAAGCCTTCTCAACACCATGTTTCTGTTGCACGGAACGAAACTGTTGCAGCTACACAAAGTTATGCCAGCTGTGCGCTAAATTAAAGTTCCGAGCTTACACCAAAACTAATACGCACACACACTGGATTAACTATAGCAGCGGGCCATTCACATATCACGTCTTTTCCGCATGCCAGTTCGTTATTTCCAATATTAGAATATTAGAATATATGCTAATATGGCATATATTCTGAGACGCACCGAGTAGAAAACATCTCACGCCATATCGGTGAGAGTTGTGGGTGGCTTTCAGTGCAGTGTAAACAAAAGATATGTTAGACGAATTATTATAAATTATTAAAATGATTATGTATGTATGAACACAGATGAAAACTACCATTCATTTAAATACTTAGCTAATATAAAGCTTAAATTTGCATTAGACGTGATAACCATAACATAATTATTCTTCAGACAATTATCATTCAACCAAAATCTATAATTGTTTACATTTTTGCCTGAATGTAGAAAAAGCCTATAAGCACTGCACTGCTTTTGTTGTACTTTGAAATAAAATATATGAATATTGTTATGTGTTTAAGTTGTTAAGATATTAAAGAGGATGAAACGTAACAATCAGTGAGTCTACTGATGCTGGATGACAGAGAATACAACGACCACTTGTTAAGTGAAACAAATTAAGTATTTAATATTCAGTGAATGTCAGACAAAGAATAGAGAATGCATTATAAATGTAATGTTAAATAATCAAATTAAAGAAAACAGGAGTGTTGCCTAAATAAAGAAATAAATATAACAAAACGATCTAACTAAACCCCAACCGACTAAACTGACTAACCAAAGAAAAATGCAGAAACAAAACCATAATCTTCAGCACGTAGCTTAACTAAACTTCATAACCTCAAAACAAAAGTACACATGTGGCAACGCCTCCTTAAACTAACTAACAAATAAATATTCTAATCTGCTCACATTACTAGAGTTCTCGTAAAGTACACACTGTTAGCCATTAGCAAAACACAATCTCATATAATCCAATTCTCACAAAGATCGTTCAATTTCTCACTAGATAATAACTGAGCTGCACAAGCATATCTAATAAAGCAGTCTCTTAATAAAGAGAAAACTAGAATACAGCTAAAAGACTGGCTGTAAGCCAAGCGCTCCTGAAGAACAGCGCAAGCGCACGGCTTTTATACCGAGCGGACCCGGTTCTGATTGCCGTGTCGATGGTGATTGACAGCTCCTTGGACCAATAGTTGCACACCTAGAACCAGCACATGACACACAGCGGAAAAGAGAGAAGAGCACGCAAAACAGAACAAACAAAACATACGTGAAACATAACAATATGTTTGTAAAAAAAATGCAGGGATGTTATGTAGTTTCAAAATACAACATATTAACATTTCAATGTAGAAAAATACAACATATTAACATTTTAATGTCGAAAAATACAACATGGATGTCTTAAGGAGCAAAAATACAACATATGAGCTCTTATATGCTGTTGTGTCATAACTCATATTGCAAGTCATATCTCTCCAGCCCTCATTTGGGATGCTTTTCATGAACTGGCCCCCATGACAAACTAATTGAATTGCCCTGCCATAGAGCAAAACAGACGGCAAAATGGGATAATGCAAGTTTGCGTACTCCTGGTTGGAGAAAGACGAGTTTAAACAGTGGCTGAAACCTGTCGCTGAAAACAACACGTAATTTATTCTTTCAAGGTTTTTTTCGTCTGAGCTTATCTGAGTTCTGTTGCATGGTTGTGCTTCATTCATTTATTTAACTACAACTGTTTATTAGCAACTGTTTATTAAGTTTAAGGTTTGATACGGATTAGAACTTGGTGGCGACGAGGTCTTAAAATATTCTGAGAAGGTCTTTAAAAGGTATTGAAATTTCCTTTAGGATTCCTGCGTATACCCTGTACACATTGCTTTATACACACAGGAAATTCAGCAATACACAAATATCTTAACATATGAAAAGAATTAAATGATTAAAATGTTTTAGTTAAAACATAAATATAAAAACCACTGCCGCCATGCCTTCTTCATCTTGGGGGGGCTTTTTAAAGTTTATTCATGACAATCTGCGTTAGTATAATGTTATTATTATTAGCATTATTATCCACTATATGCATATTTATATTTGTTTTAATATAAACAAGTTTAGATTTGTTCACCTGTCGAGTTTTGGAGACGTCTGCATCACCATATGTTTGGATAATACTCTTTTTTTTTGAGCACACTTCATTATTATTGTTCATTTATTCATTTGTTGGAAATCAAAACTGAATTTAGAAATAGTTTTGAAACAAATCTTTAAGCTTAACAAACAAAATTAAATATGGATAGGCTAGTGGATGTCTTCAGTGGAGTGCGTACAACATCGTTTCCTTATCCACCAAAGTAAAGGAGTAAAGACTAAAAGTAAAGTAAAGAGAAAGTAAAGCGGCTAAATGGAGGAGGCCTGTTCTTCATCCTCTTGCTGCAGATGGTCTGTTTAACTGTTTTCTCGCTAGTGAAGCATTCAATTTTTCCACTTACAAAGTTGCCATGTAAATAACAAATGCGCCACGGCACGACGCAACTGAGGAAATAGGAGATGAGACTCTGATTGGTTTAATGCACTTTATGCTCAAAACACAACCAGAACTCATTAAGAGAATAAGCACAACCCTGTTAGACCATGCGCCACGGCACAGAGCGTATTTTCCGTCCTTAAAATAGCAAAAGTGGATTCGGACTCACTCTTTATGCTTTTGCTGCATGCACTTTAGACTTTGCGCTTAGATCATTAAAATAGAGCCCAACATTTCTATTTGGTAAGAATTTATAATGTTAGATTGATTGGGATGATTCAGTGGCAATGCATCTCCATAAAATCTAATAAACGATCTATAAAATTTTGGGGATCCCCAGACACATTTCCGCTGTTGTATGTGCTCTTTGCGGTGCATTTCTGTATTTGCATATATTGTGAGTATTATCATGTATAACAATCTATAAATACAATCAAGAAAAATTAATGGTCGATCTGAAAGGTTTAGCGTACAGTCAACACTATCAGAACAATTCCTGTTCACAGTCATCCATCAAAAAAACTACAATCACTGCTTTTTGCATGCCAGGCCAGTAGTTGGCGGCGTTATTTTGTAAAGAATAAAATAAATGCAAATGCAAAACAACATTTCACAAAATCACATTATATATCTCATAGTTTTCTGGTACTGGTATGAGTTTCGACTGGGTCAGTTGGCATTTCTGTGTGGAGTTTGCATGTTCTTCCCATGTTGACGTGGGTTTCCTCCGGGTGCTCCGGTTTCCCCCACAGCCCAAACACATGCGCTATAGGGGAATTGAATAAGCTAAATTGGCCGTAGTGTATGAGTGTTTGTGTGAATAAGGTGTTTCCCAGTACTGCGTTGTGGCTGGAACGGCATCAGCTGCGTAAAAACATATGCCAGAATAGTTGGCGGTTCATTCCGATGTGGCGACCTCTGATAAATAAGAGACTAAGCCGAAGGGAAATGAATGAATATAAGAAATTATATATATATATATATATATATATATATATATATATATATATATATATATATATATATATATATATATAGTATAATAACATTGCTAGATTTTTAATCATCCTCTTAAAGAAACAGTAAACAAATCAATGACAACAGAATTGACCAAACACAGGTTCCAGGGGGGCTGAGAATGAAATACAGACATGATGAAGTGCTTTCACCCAAAGTCAAATTTATTTAAAGAAGCATCAGCTTTATATAGGATAATCCCAGTAATTTTACAGATAATCCCTTTGATGATTATCTCAAATAAAGGTAAAGATGATTTTGATAGTGGTTTGTATGGTAATAAACATTTGAAGTGGATTAAAAAAGTGTTATTAAATCGTCCTTCACTGTAAAAGATATCTGTTCATTAATAGTTTCTGTACTTTGTGATTCACAAGTGGTTTCTGTTTATTTATGGTTGTGAATTGCGTTATGGGATGTTGATCTCTGCTCTTTCGACTTTTGATGTTGAGAATTCAACTCTACAGTTTAACAAAGTGACGTTTATTGACATTTTAGTAGTCTAAAATAATATAATATCTAGAGAAATAAGTGTGTAAAATAACAGTAAATGTGCTGGCAGTTTATTACAAGGTTTTTGTTGCATAATATACAACACCACCTCATACAATATAGCACTGCAAACTATTAAAAATGTTAATAAAAGTCACTTTTTACAACTTTTCAAGGTTTAACATTGTTGGAAGAAACATCAAGATCATAAATAAACAGGAAAAAATAAAACCTGAATCACAAAATAAGGAAAACTGCTGATTTACAGATCTTTTTTACAGTTTAAGACAAAAATGGGTGTTTAATCGTTGGTATCCACTTGGGATCCACTTTATAAGAAGCAGATGTTATGATGAAGTTACTGCTAATATTGGTCACTTTTCTTCTGTTGTGTCAAAGTATTAAGGACAAAAGTTATACTTACTCCCAGGGCAGTTTATATCGATGTTGATATTTAGCCACATCATATTGGTGTTTCGTAACAACTAATTTTTACAAGGAGGGTTGTCAGCCCAACACTCAACCCCCAATCTGGAGGATCAGGACATACACACATGCTCTACAGACAATTTAGCTTACCCAATTCACCTCTAGCACATGTGTTTGGACTGTGGGGGAAACCGGAGCACCCGGAGGAAACCCACATGAAAAGGACAAAAGTTATACACTGTAAAAAATATGATCAATTAGTCATGACAGCATATGTGTTTAACTCATTGTAACTTATTACACTAAGTTTATCATGTTCTAACTTAATTTTATTAGTTATGCAAGCTGTTTTAAGTGAGTTTAACATAATATAAGTTCTATGGACTCATGCAGTTAATTTGATTCAGCTTTAAAAAGTAAGGTATCCAGGATTTTTTTTACAGTGTAATAAAACAAAACAATAAAAAGGATATGCAAGATGCATGATATTTTGACTACGAAGATAAAATCTTTTAACATGCACTGTAAAATGTAAAAAAAAAAATGCAGGGTTCCACATAATTCCCTTATGTTGTCCCAACACAAGTCGATTAAGTTAACCTACTGTAATTGTTTTCACAAATTTAAGTAGGTTGAACATAAAACAAATAAGTTGTCTTAAAAAAAACTCAAGAATTGTGTCGTTTCAGCTCATTTTAAATAAGTACTTTGCAAAAGCAGGAAATATCAATAATAGGGGCCTGCTGTCCCGGGAGAGAGTCCTGAGCTCATCAGATCCTCGAGCCTGGGGCTCCCTCCTGTTTGCAAGGCGAGAGGGGAGTTTGAGATCAGGTAGATCTCGAGAACTCCCCTGCTGTAGTAGCTAATGAACAGATAGTTATTGCTCTTAAGAGATAGCTACTTACTAGGAGCATGTCTATGGTGCTGATTTGGATCAGTCAATTAACTTAAGTTACATGTTTTTGGATGGTGGGAGAAAACCGGAGAACCCGGGGGAAACCCACATGAACACGGGGAGAAAGTGTAAACTCCACACAGAAACATCACCTGGGTTGGTAAGTACTAGAACCAGTGACGTTTTTGCTGTGAGGCAACAGTGCTAACCACTGGGCCACCGTGCCACCCAATCTAGGAAAGGAGGAGGTGTAGATGAAGATGGCTGTTATATGGAACTAAGGGTATTTATAGTGGCTAAGGAATTGTCTGATTGCTGAATCATAAATTGAATAATGCGAGACCGGGTGCAAACAATCATAAGCACGTGATCCTCTCGAAATTAGTTTAGAATTAAACTTCACTAAGTGTGAATCACGAAATACTGAATACAGCTAATTTACGGCTATTTATATAGTGCTTGTGACACAAAGAAGTTGAATAGCCTACTGTAGATCAGAGAAGCCCAAACTAGGGCCCACGGGCCAAAGTGGGCCCATGGTAACCTTTGATTTGGCCCACCATCCCATCTGATGGTGAGTGTTGGGGCAAGTGCCTTTAACAGAGACATTTCTAATTTAACATACCTTCTTTTTGTTTGTTTGTTTGTTTGTTTTATTGTTCAGCTATATATATAAAAAAAAAAGTAACAGGGGTCATACGGTCATGGAAAACCTGGAAGAGTCATGGGATTTTGACATGGCATTTTCCAGGCCTGGAAAAGTTTTGGAAAAACAGAAAAACCCACAAAAGTTTTGGAAAAGTCATGAAAACAGATATCTGTACTTGAATATAGGTTATTTACTTCTTTTCTGTCCTTGGCCAATCACATACTCTCACATTATTAGTGTGGTGTAAACTTTATCTAAATCAATTTTACACAGATATAAATATAAACTGAAACTAAATAGATTGTTTCATGTTTTACGATATGCTGTAATACATTTGAACATGCATTGTTTTTCTTCTACCACGCATTCGTAGACATTGCATGACACATTAGGTAATAAAAATTGACTTGAAAGTCTTGGAAAAGTCATGGAGTTTTAGTCGTAAAAATGTGTATGAACGCTGAAGCAAACTGAAATGAAATGTTTCAATGGAATCTCTCTGTAAATGAATTTGATTTTTAAAAATGGAAATACTATCACTTAACGGATGGCGTCACGGTGGCACAGTGAGTAGCACGATTGCCTCACAGCAAGAAAGTCACTGGTTCAAGCCTTGGCTGGGTCAGCTGGCATTTCTGTGTGGAGTTTGCATGTTCTCCTCGTGTTGGGGTGGGTTTCCTTCGGGTGCTCCGGTTTCCTCCACAAGTCCAAACACATGCACTATAGGTGAATCGAACAAGCTAAATTGTCTGTAGTGTGTGTGTGAATGAGTGTGTATGGATGTTTCTCAGTGATGGGTTGCAGCTGGAAGGGCATGCGCTGCGTAAAACATATGCTGGATAAGTTGGCGGTTCATTCTGCTGTGAAGAATCCAGATAAAGGGGCTTAATAAAGGGGCTAAGCTAGAAAAGAATGAATGTCACTCGACGGACAGAAGACAATGCAGAAAACATTGGCGAGCAAATCAAGGCAATAAACGGGATTGTTTTTGTTTTTAATATAATAAGTTCATTATAAAATGTAAATATATATATATATATATATATATACTGCATTAGTAAATATAAAGCAATGTTTTCTAGTTATTGTTTTTTATTTATTATGTAAAGTACCCATAGCAACTTTAACATAATACAGTTTGGTATATTTACCTTCAGCCCATCACCCTCAATCAAGTTTGGGTTTTGACCTGTTATAAGAAAAGGTTTGGACACCCCTGGCCTAGATCAAATTGTACATCAATATCACAGGCTACACATTTTTGAAGTAAATATGATAAAAAGGACATTTCCATTAGCTTTTCCCCTCTTTCTCAGGATGAACTGTCCAGCACCAGCAGCCCTGAGCCTGTAATACAAACACTACACCTCTGCTGTTTAATACATTGTTAAGCTTCAGTGGAGTATCCGCAAGCCTAAATGATCTGATAGTGATATTCCCAGCAGATGAGTGCATGGATGTATGTTAGCAGGCTAGAGCAGGTGTGTTTTGTGCATGTCTGAGTGCTCCGTTCTCCAGCCGCGCGCGCAGTATTCAGGAGCGTAACTACGGACTTTACGTAAGATGTTGCGCTGGGTGCAGCATCCATCCCTCTGTACGGCCACGACGCGCACGAGCTGCCTGCATACACTCACCAAAATGCGCCAATAGGTTTGTAAGGCTCATACCCCGGATAATCAAATTACATTCGATTTTTTACACTTTAAAGCGAGCGATTGCATCGTTTTCGCCGGCGGTGGTATGATCTGTTAACTGTATATTCGCCGTTATTCACCGCGTCCGCGCGCACTGACGCGCTCCGGAGACACCGAGGCAAAAACCACCAGGAGCAGATCGTCGAGGAGAAAAGAAAAGGTACGGTGCAGATTTGAGCAGATGCCCGATTTGAAACGCTGTGGAATTGTCGGATGTAGGTTTGGTTGTGATTGCTGCTGTTTAATTGATTTGATTTGATTTGATAGGTTTCCACATGGATATGATGATGATGATGATGATCGTTTAGACGAGGATCTGGATGATGTGATGATGGCTGCGTGAGAAGAGAACGGTAAGACATTTCATTCAGCATTCGATTTATTTATTTATTTATTTCATTTATTATTAGGTTTATTTATTTAATTAATTCATTATTTATTCATAGAAGCGAATCCAGCGGTTGGATTTCGTGATGGTTTCGCAGTTGTCAACGTAAATGATGTCTTGGCTTGATTTGCATTTTTTTCTTCCTCGTTATCCGTGAATTACACAGACACCCGTGTGCCATTTTGTTGCGCGTCTTCGAGCGTGCGCGCGCGCGCGTGTGTCGGGGCCTCACTTGTGTATTTCACGCGCGTACGACGGTCTCCGTTAAGACGCCGCAGTCACTAACGCATTCAGATGCACCGATTTTCTCTCATATAACAGCATCAGAGGCTCTGCGGTCTCTGTCTGTGCTGATGCAGATCGATGCATCTGATGAAGGTGAATCAACAATCGCTGTAATGGCTTATGAAAGACATGTTTAATTCGAGCGCTCGACTCGGCTCTTTTTTAATTCTTGGCCTGTGGCTGGTTTTAACGAAGCCGTAGTGCAAACAGAGCGCCGCCACCCAACCGGATTCCGACACCCAGCATCTGCAAATCAATTTAGCGTTGTCATGGTTACAGTGAAGCTGCACCACCGCACCTGTGACACACACACACACACACAGAGAGAGAGAGAGAGAGAGAGAGAGAGATGCGCCTGCGTGTGATGGACAAAGATGTTTCAGCCGTATTACGACACGGTGATATATTAAATAAAGCAGCCTTCATTTTGCATTGTTTTCTTCGGAATTGTTATGACATGTCTGCACGCGTGCACATGCGCATTCGCACTCTTATGCTATTCAATTATTCATAACATTCTAAAAAATGGGTTGTTTTAACCCAGCACTGAGTCAAACACGGACAAACCCAATCGTTGAATAAAAATCGTTTAAAATGAATATGAAAAACTTAACCCAGCGTTGTGTTTGCTCATATTTGACTCATATTTGTTAAAACAACCCATCATTTTTTGAGTGGAGTGTTGGTTTATTAGCTGAAGATAAGCTAAACATAGTTTAATGCATGTCAATAGCAGAGGGTTTGCTTGATTTTTGATGTCAACATGGATGTAAAAAGCTTGCTGCATGATGACTTCAGATCTCATGTCAACATGTTTGTCTTGAGCGTGGGATAAGAGCACGATCACTCTTTTATTAGGGTAATAATAATAAGATCACAAGTATTTCAAACCTGCATTATCTGAAATCTGTTTACTGAGAAATATTGAAGGAAGGTGCAATACTTTACAACAGAATGCAAATGTTTTTCTGCTTTCGTTCCTCTGTTGTCATACGGTTATATTTATCATTTTAATGTTTATCAGTGCTGTTTGTGATCATACTCAGTGGCTTTTAGCTTGGAAAAAATAAAGGAGGGTCATGATGACCAATGCAAACTCACAATGTTCCTACATGGTTCCTATTTGGCTGTTTTTAGAGGAACCAAATGATAGCATTCTGGGGACCAAACTGTTGTGTTGGGTAGGATTCACTGTACAATCCTAAAGCTAGATCTCGACTTATTTCATTCATTCATTTTCCTTCGGCTTAGTCCCTTTATTAATCAGGGGTCACCACAGCGGAATGAACCGCCAACTTATCCAGCATTTGTTTTACACAGTGGATGCCCTTGCAGCTACAACCCAGTATTGGCAAACACCCATGCACTCTCACATTCACACACACACTCATACACTACAGACAATTTAGTTAATCAATTCATCTATAGCGCATGTGTTTGGACTGTGGTGGAAACCAGAGCAGCCGGAGGAAACCCACATCAACACGGGGAGAACATGCAAACTCCACATAGAAATGTCAACTGGCCCAGCCCGGGCTCAAACCAGTGACTTTCTTGCTGTGAGGCGGCAGTGCTAACCACTGAGCCACCGTGCCTCCATCTCAAGATCAAATTTCATATAAAATTTTTCATTTTAAAATATTGGATATAATTAAGAATACCTAAATATGAACACTATTTGCTGAGATTCTTGCAGATGTACTGTCTGCTCTGATGGTCAAACACCACTCTGCTGCTTAAATCTTTATCTGCAAAGCTGTTTATACAGATTCTGCTGTCACCGCATGTCTGTCACCCGACAATCACCACAGGTCATCTAATATCTGCATTACTCTCCATTTATTCATCGTTATTTTCATCGTTCAGATATGAGGGTTGTTTACCTCGTCTGATGAAGACCTCATTTCTTATTGCGATGTTTATTTAAATGTGTATTGCCTTCTATTCTAATCAGTGGTATTATTGCCTATTATTCTTTAACATGAGTAAAGTATTATAGCTATGCAATGTTTAGAAAACCCCACACATATAGTTGAAGGCAAATTTATTAGCCCTTCTGTTTAATTTGTAGTCTTTTTAAAATATTTGCCAAGTGATGTTCAACATAGTAAAGACATTTTCACAAATGTTCTTATTATATATACAGATTTTCTTGTGGAGCAAGTCGAATTTCCTTTAGTTTGACTTGAATATATATATATTTCAATCAAATTCATTAAAAATGTAAAAATATATGTGTAAGGTCAATATTATTAGGGTCTAAAGAAATGTTTTCCCTCATTGGCTACAGAACTAATTGTTCTATTGTCCAATGACTTGCCTAATTACTCTAACTTGCCTAGTTAACCTAATTGGCTATTGTTAAACCTTTATAGACCAGTTCAATGAGGTGATATTTATTGACCCATAAACATTTCCTGCTTGTTGTCAAACTATAACTGTAACAAAAGACAATTCAATCATATCTTAACGTTAAAACTGCTGTCATAACATTATTTGTCAATATGTGGAACTTTGTGGATTCACAGAACTCGTGGAAATTAAAAATGTAAAACAGGAAATACATTAGGACCATTGCTATTGTTTACATCCCTCAAAATGGTCTATATGACACTTTAAGCTGAATACTAGTATATTGTAAAACACAATGTACCATCATCATATCAAAGACCAGTGAAATTAGCAATTGGTTAATAAAACTATTGTTTAAAAATGTGTTGAATCTGTTAAAGAGCATTTGAGAAATATTTGAAGAAGAATTAAAATTTCACAGGAGGAATAATACGTTTGCCTTCCACTGTGTGTATGCACATTTAACAAAGAAAACCAACAAACATAAATAATATAAGTAATAATAATTTTAGAGAATGCCACTGGTCTGATGGCACAGCCTCCAAACTAATGAAACTTTTATTTTGGCAGGCCAGATCAATCCAAGACTCTTAAAAATAAAGGTTCAATATTGGCATCATTGGTTCCACAAAGAACATCACTGAATGTGACTTTGTAGCAGAGTAAAATACCTCATTCATTCATTTTCCTTCAGCTTAGTCCCTTTATTTATCAGGGGTCGCAACAGCAGAATGAACCGCCAACTGTTCTAGTGTATATTTTACACCCTTTCAGCTGTAACCCAGTACTGGGAAACACCCATACACTCTCACATTCACACACACTCATACACTACGGCCAATTTAGTTTATTCAATACACCTATAGCGCATGTCTTTGGACTGTGGGGGAAACCGGAGCACACAGAGGAAACCCACGCCAACACCGGAAGAACAGGCAAACTCCACACAAAAATGCCAACTGTCCCAGCCGGGACTTGAACCAGCAACCTTCTTGCTGTGAGGCAACAGTGCTAGCCACTGAGCCACCGTGTCGTCCAAGCAAAATACTTTAAAATATTAAAATGTTCTTCACACTAATAAAAATGGCCTTTCAAGAACTGTTCATACACCGAAAAAAAGTGTTGCATGCAAAACTGTTGCAATCAATTTATTTGTGTTGAATATAAACAAACTAAATTTAATTATGTTCAACTTAATTTGTTTGTTTAAATTCAACACAAATAAATTGTTTACAACCACTTAACGTAAAGAAATTGAGTAAATCCAAGGAATAATTTTTGAATAATTTTTTTCAGTGTAGAGGAAACTTAAAATGTGATCCTGCATGACAAAACTTGTACGAATCGTCAAAAAAATAAATATTAGGGGTCAACAATATCTCATTTTCTGTTATGCCAAAAATCATTAGAATAATAAGTAAAGATCATACACCATGAAGCAATTTCCTGTAAGTATACCTATTTGATATATCAATATTTAGATTATTGAACCCGCAAATTCTATATTTTCAGTAGCTGTATTTCAGTTCAATATCTTATAACACTATATTGTCTCCAATAAATATTGTTCTATCTTGAAAACACAAAGAAATAAAAATATTTTCAGCTTAAATGTTAATTTCTCAAAATTCACGCTCATGTTTTTGACACTTTCAACCTTTCAGCTGGCCATTTTTGTGGTCCAGGGACACAAACGGAACTTTTATAAAATGTTTTTTTTCTTCATTACAAGGAAAAATATGAACAAATATTGCCTTGGCTTTAAAAAAAAAATTAATAAAATAAAATTCTGTAAAAGTTTCCCAAAATTGACACTTTATGACTGAATTTGTGGTCCAGAGTCACAAATGATTCCCTTTTAGAACCTTTATAAAATGTTTTTTCCAAATTGAAGAGAAGAATATGATATTATTTTGTGTTGTGTTGTTTTCTACAATGGTTGGCATGATGGCTCAGTGGTTAGCACTGTCGCCTCACAGCAAGAAGGTCTCTTGTTCGAGTCCCGGCTGGGCCAGTTGGCATTTCTGTGTAGAGTTTGCATGTTCTCCCCGTGTTGGCGTGGGTTTCCTCCATGTGCTCTGGTTTCCCCAGCCTGATCTCAAGAGAAAACGTAAGTATTTTACGTTTTGTCAGTTTAGTGGGTAAAGTTCAGTCGTACGAAATTGTACGATTTTAAAAAGGAGGCGTGGCACCTAACCCCACCCCTAAACCCAACCGTCATTGGGGGGATGAGCAAATCGTAGTAAAATGCACGAATTAGATCATACGAATTCATACGAATTAGCCACTAAATCAAAAAGTTACGAATTGCCGTGAGATTGTGTTGGTTTCCACCACAGTCCCTATAGGGGGAATTGATTAACTAAATTGGCCATAGTGTATGAGTGTGTCTGGATGTTTCCCAGTACTGGGTTGCGGCTGGAAGGGTATCCGCTGCATAAAATAAATGCTGGAATAGTTGGTGGTTCATTCCGCTGTGGCGACCCCCTGATAAATAAGGCACTAAGCCAAAGGAAAATGAATGAATGAATGTTTTCTACAACCACTCTACTGTATGTCTAGACACTCAAATATTAGAAGTGAAATAACAGCGGAATGAACTACCAACTATTCCAGCATAAGTTTTACACAGCGAATGCCCTTCCAGCTGCAACCAAAAACTGGGAACCACCCATACACACTCACATTCACACACACACTCATATGGCCAATTTAGCTCATTCAATTCACCTACAGCGCATGTGTTTGGACAGTGGGGGAAACCAAAGCAACTGATCCAGACAGGACTCAAACTAGCGACCTTCTTGCTGTGAGGCGACAGTGCTAACCACTGAGCCACAGTGTCGCCCTTCAAGCAAAATTTATAGTACACGTCAACAACATTTTGTAGATGTGTATTATAATATTAACAACATAAATCCTTCAAAAATTCAACAAATACACAAGCTGCGTCCGAAATCGCATACTTCCATACTATATAGTACGCTAAAACAGTATGCGAGCCGAGTAGTATGTCCGAATTCAGAAACAGTATGTGAGAATTACCCAGATGACAAATTACTTCCGGCGAGATTCTGAAGTGTGCTTCGTATGAACATTACTCTATCCCATGATGCACCGTGAGAGAATTCATAAATGGGAGTAAAATCCACGCAACTGACGTGGATAGGTGACGTGATGATGACAAAATGGTGGATGTAGTACGCCTGAGTTCCATTCATACTACTCATATTTATAGAACCTACTTTTCTAATGGTTTAGTGCAGGCATGGGCAAACTCGATCCTGGAGGGCCGGTGTCCCTGCAGAGTTTTGCTCCAACACTAATCAAACACACCTGAACACCCTAATTAGTGTTTTCAAGATCACTAGAAAGCTACAAGCAGGTGTGTTTGATTAGGGTTGGTGCAAAACTATGCAGGGACACCGGCCCTCCAGGATCGAGTTTGCCCATCCCTGGTCTAGTGGTACCTTTAAATTCAAATGCAGTACTTAGTATTTCGGACGCAGCCATACTTTAAATTCTATACTATACTTATCTATACTATACTTATTTACCAAACATATATCATATGTTTAACATCTTGCTACTATAGAATAAGCAAGATGTTAAACACATGATATATGTTTGTTAAATAAGTGCATTTTAAAGGTATAGTTCATCCAAAAATGAAAATTCCAAATCCGTATATTAGATTTAATCGGTCCTTACACCACAAACAACATCTCTGCCTAGAGGTCACAGTGTTTATTCGCACAGGTCACAGTTTTTAGTTGCTGATGTACCGACCCTCTCACCCTTAGCTATATGAAATACGATAAGCTGTACATATATGCAGTTTCTGACCTCTCTCTCTCTCTCTCTCTTTCTCTCTCTCTCTCGTTCTCCCTCCTCTGTGTTTTCTTCCAGTAAGCAAAGCCAGTGCTGACTGTGAGGATTCTGATGGCAAGCAGGAGACTCCCGTAGCAGCGTCCAGTCTGTGTGGATTACACTTTGATGCCACAAGATACCTGATTCCACAAGTTAATCGTAAAAAAAGTTAATTCTCTCCCTTGTTTTGTGGATGCCGTTGTTGTGAATACACTTTCTTAATCATTGTTTTGTGTTCTGTTTGTGACCCTGGACCATAAACTAGTCAGTTTTTGGAAATTGAGATTTATACATCATCTGAAAGCCAAATAAATAAACTGTTCTTGTATGATTTAAGATTAAATGAAATACAACTATTGAAAAAAAAATGGAATATGTTGATTAAAAAAAAAATAAATATTGATAAAATTACCTTTAAAAAGAAAGATAATGATAATAATAAAACCATCAATTATTATATTTATATAGCGCTTTTCTGAACACTCAAAGCACTTTACACATTGGTGGAACCTCCTCATCCACCACCAGTGTGCAGCATCCACCTGGATGACATGACGGCAGCCATATTGTGCCAGACCACACACAACACATTTGAGAAGAGCCAATTATATGGGGATGATTAGGAGGCCATGATGGACAGAGGCTAGTAAGAAAATTTGGCCAGGATGCCGGGGTTAAACCCCTACTCTTTTTCAAAGGACATCCTGACCACAGAGAGTCAGGACCTCGGTTTAACATCTCAATCGACAGACGGCACTCACTGAGCAGTATAGAGTCCCCTTCACTATACTGGGGCATTAGGATCCTCACAGACTGCAGATTGAGTGCCCACTGCTGGTCTCACTAACACCACTTCCGGCAGCAACCAAGCTTTCCCATGTGGTCTCCCATCCAGGTACTGACCAGGCGCAGCCCTGCTTAGCATCAGTGGGCGACCGTGTGAGAGTTGCAGAGAGCTAGCTGCCAGCTAGATAGAGTATTGAGATATAAGATGTATTTATAGGACGTTTGTAAAATATATTCATGATGCATGATCTTTACTTATTATGCTTATGATTTTTGGCATAAAAGAAAAATGTATAATGTTGACCCATCATTTTTTTTTGGTAATTTGTACAAATACATCCATGCAATTTAAGAGTGGTTTTGCCATCCAGGATCACATTTTTAGTTTCCCCTATGAACGGTTCTTGTAAGGCCATTTTTTATTAGTGTCACACTCCCTTTACATGTTTCAAACCTTCTTCTGTCAAACACAAAATAATATACACTCAAAAAAATGATTACTGCTGCTTGTTCAAACTACCTGTTTAAAATGAGCCGAAACCACACAATTCTTGTCCTTTCTTTGGCCAGTTTATTTGTTTCATTTTCAGTCCACTTCAATTTATAAGTTAATAATTTAACTTAAACGTTTTGTGTTGAAACAACATGAAGAAATTGTGTTGGTCCAACTACCTGGGTTGAGGATTTGTAGTATGTAGTTCTCATTGAATTATGAGAGGGAAATGTTGACAATAAAAGGTCTTAGATGTTTAAAGTTAATAGAAAGATATTTTATTCAAAATATCTTCTTTTGTGTTCAGAAGAAAGAAACTCATAAAGGAAAAGTGTATGATGACTGGATTTACATGTTTGGCTGAGCTATCTCTTTAAGAATGCTGAATGCTCATTGTTTGCTATTTTTGTTTTAGGAAAGGGGCAGGACATGACTCAGTTGCCATGCAGGCTGCTATGGTAACAGGCTTTTTCAGCCCCTCCCCCCTCATCTGGTTGGTCCAACTTTTGTTGTGGCCACACCTCCTTGGACCTAGATTGGCCGAAGCCAGTCCCGCCTGCCCTGCTCTCTGTAGCTGTTCAAACCAAGCCAGTCGAGTGATCTGCACCAAAAAAAGCTTAAATGAAGTTCCACAGAGCATCTCGTCCAATACTCGATACCTCAACCTTCAGGAGAACTCCATACAGGTAACCTCTTGGATTGTGCATGCTGATATTCAGAAACATCAACTATATATGAAAATGTCCATGCCATATGTTGAACTTTCTAGGATTTAATTCTTATAAAATGAAGGAATGGTCAAGGAAATTGGTGTCCCAATAAATAAACCTTAAGTACTGCAGAATGCACAAACTGATCTTAATTATTGTAACGATCAGATCACTTCATTGAAAATGTATTAAATTCATAGACTTAAAAATACACTTTACTGTGTAGCTGCAGTGTAGATACTGTCCAGCCTATACTCAACACCTTAACTCTTTCTGATTTAATAATGTCGTAACATGGCACCTTTTGTGAAACTGCTTTAGAATGAGAATTGTGAAAAATGCTAAACAAAAAGATGAATTGAATAGAGTGAGAATGTTAACTCTTTTATTGATGTGCTGCTGATAAAACATACCTATCAAACCATATTAGCCAGAGATTTAAGATATTGAACCAAATGGTAAGTAATTAAAGCCATATTGGTATTCCTGTTTGAAATGAAACACAAATATCATATACAAGCGTGACATTTTTGTAGGAATTATGGGATTTACTTGCAGTGGCTTCCACAGCCTCAGTGCTAAAGATTCTTGGTCGACCTTTGTTTATGAGCTCTGTTAGTTAAGCCCTCCAACGCTACAACCATCAGGCATTGTAAACCAGTCATCTCCAATCACAGAGTGGCAGATGGTCACGCATACGCACAAACCGAAATAGCAACAAAAAGACAAATATTTCGAGTGTGAGGCATGCAGGGATCTTGAGCAACTCAAACTGCTGCAGAACTGGCTATCCTGTTTCCCTGTAGATTCAGAAGATGCAGTAACCCAGTTCCAGAATATGGTGTAACTCTGCTCCCTTTTCCCTTTTTTTCTGCAGGTGATCAGGTCAGACACTTTCAAGCATCTAAATCATCTGGAAATTTTACAGTTGTCTAAAAACCAGATTCGTCAGATCGAAGTGGGAGCGTTCAATGGCCTTCCCAATCTTATCACCCTGGAGCTGTTTGACAACAGACTACCACTGGTACCATCACAGGCGTTCGAGTACCTGAGCAAGCTGCGTGAACTCTGGCTGAGGAACAACCCTATAGAGACCCTGCCAGCGTACGCCTTCCACCGCGTGCCGTCACTGCGGCGGCTAGATCTCGGGGAGCTGCGCAAACTCAGTTTCATCTCAGAGGCAGCGTTTGAAGGGCTGCTGAACCTGCGTTTTCTGAATCTGGGTATGTGCGGGCTTAAGGATGTACCCAACTTGACACCTCTTGTGCGACTGGAGGAATTGGAGTTGTCAGGAAACCAACTCGGCGTGGTGCGTCCTGGATCATTTCAAGGCCTGGTGTCTCTGCGCAAACTGTGGCTCATGCACTCTCGGATCTCAGTCATTGAGAGGAATGCATTCGATGACCTGAAGAACCTAGAGGAGCTTAATCTATCTCATAATTCTCTGCATTCGTTGCCTCATGATCTATTCACTCCACTGCAGCAGCTGGAGCGTGTGCATCTGAACCACAACCCTTGGGTTTGCAATTGTGACGTGTTGTGGTTGAGTTGGTGGCTCAAAGAAACCGTTCCTGATAACTCCACCTGTTGCGCACGCTGCCATGCTCCACCAGGCACTAAGGGCAGGTACATTGGGGATCTTGACCAGAGGGATTTCACCTGCTATGCTCCTGTGATCGTGGAGCCACCGACTGACCTGAACGTAACCGAGGGAATGGCAGCGGAGCTAAAATGCCGCACTGGGACATCCATGACATCTGTTAACTGGTTGACCCCCAATGGTACCTTGATGACCCATGGAGCCTACAAGGTCCGAATCTCTGTCCTTCATGACGGGACTCTGAATTTCACTAATGTGACCATGCAGGACACAGGACCATACACCTGTATGGTCACCAACTCTGCTGGCAACACCACAGCGACTGCTGTGCTGAACGTCTCCGCTCCGGACCCAGGTAACGGCTACAGCTACTTCACTACTGTTACAGTAGAAACCGTAGAGACGGGGCAGGAGGGACATGATTCGCCAGCTCGGCAGTTTGTCAATGAGACCTTTATTAGTTTTCCAGGACCGACGGCCACATCTGCATCAGCAGGGCCCACTGGCTCCATGCTGTCCTCCTTGTCGCCACGAGCCACACGTGCACCAGATCGACCATTTACTGTCTCCATCACGGATGTGGCTAACCTGTCAGGTCTTGAGGATGTAATGAAGACGACCAAGATCATCATCGGATGCTTTGTGGCCATCACCTTCATGGCGGCCGTGATGCTGGTCGTCTTCTACAAGCTCCGCAAGCAGCACCAGCTGCACAAACACCACGGTCCGGCACGGGCCATTGAGATCATCAATGTTGAAGATGAGATCGGATCTGCAGGGGGAGCTAGTGGCATCACTGGAGGGAGCACTGTCCACACGGGTGCAGGAACTGGTGGAGGAAGCGGACAGAGTCCGAGAATTCATGACCCTGAGATCATGACCCTGCCAAGCGTTGGGCAATCAGATCACCTGAACCACTACTATAAAACGCACCACTTTAACAACAACGTGCTGGGCTTGAACATGGCCACTGGAATGCTCAACAAGCCCATCCCTTCTTCTCAAAATCAGGCTTCAACCATGAAAATGGGGCCTGGCGGTGACCCTGGCTCCAACTCAGGCTCGATCTCACCTCCCCTGCCAATTCCCATCCCAATGGCGATGACTTTCCATGGAACTCTGAAAGGCCTTAGTCACGTTCCCAATGTGCAGACTGAGCCGCTGTTGCTATCGAACGGCTCCAAGGAGAGTGTTCAGGAGACCCAGATCTGATTTCTCGCATACCCACGCACTCGCAGAAAGGGGGGAGTAGACTGGATTTTTACGCCAGAGTGACTGTCAAGTCTTTGACATCATGGAACTCCATAATCCCTTTCCGACAGATTCCATGGAATATTCCGTTCAATGAACAGAGACAGGCTTTTACTTCTGAAGTGGACATTTGGCACTATCGAGTACATATGTGCCAAAGCAAGCGTCTTTTTTGCAGTTCTTATGAGTTGTGTCCGCGTATAAAAAATATAGTCTATATTAAAGTAGTGTAATTACTTCAGTGTCAGTTTGCCACAGTCCAGAGACACCGAGTACACACACTGATGTACAGCAGCTAACAGATAAAACCTGTATAAAAGCATACACACATTTACACTTCCTGGAGGTTGACATCATTATTCATCGTACTCACCTCAGTAGGTTGTGTACCTGTGTGTGTGTCTGTGTGTGCGCGCGTGTGTGTGTATGTGTGTGTAAGGGACAGTATTACCTGAGACTAATTCAGAAATAAAGACTTAAACCGCTGTGATCCAGAACACATGCTCATGTTCACTCTGCTTCATGATGCCATTCTGAATCTAGCACAAGTAAGGATCAGTTCATAAGCTCAGAATCCGAACTGTAAGACAGCAGTTTCAGGGTGACACACACACACACTGTCATCATCAAACCTAGAGAAGAGGGCAGAGAGAAGAAGCCTTTCCGTGTGAGTTCTCGGCTGCTGTCCTCAGCAAAGGTACCACCGTACTGTCCAACAAGCCGCCGTAGTGTAAACTCTCTGTGCATATCTACGTTTGAAGAGCTCTCGAGCGTCATATGTTTGTCTTTTCGCCTGTCAGTGCTGAGTTGAAGAGTAACAGCAGTGTGTAAGGGCTATTTCACTGGCGGTGGGTGTTTGTGATGTGCGCAGAACATGTCTGGACTTAAAGTCAACATGAAATGCCATTTACCTTCTGTAGTGTTTCTGCGTGAAAACAGGATACTCGATGGATGTGCAGGGCGGATCTTGACTTTGTTCATCAGGAATTGAAAGCGGACACGAGGGATTTGTGATGTAGCCGAAATGGAAAGGTCTGAGAGGCACTGCAGGTTACGTTTTGATAAAAGATTCTGAAGATATTTTTTTTTTTACTTGGCCTCATGTGCACAAGTTGAATCGTGCACAATAAGACCAGGAATCTGTGTTTAAAAAAAGAATAATAACAACAAAAGTCCATTTTTGAGTTGATGTTGACTTTAAAAGAAGCTCTATTAAAGCTTTGAGATATACTGGGATACGCAGCACAGGGGAATTTCACCAACATGAAAAATTTTAGATTTTTATCAGAGAGAGAATGAAAGACATTGTGAAAATGTCCAGATTTTTCTGACGAAAGATTTTGCAATATGTAATCTAATGTAAAGATTTTCAAGTATACTGTTTATAGACCAAATCAGCAGGTTCAAGGGGTTGGTTAATAGCTGGGGTTCAGGGAGGGGGAGGAAGAAGAAAAAAAAAAAAAAAGGGGGAAACCTTGAGCCACTGCAGATTTAACATTAGCCATCCGCTTTCAGAGAGTATTTTCTTTGAGGAGATTTACGGACTGACCAGTCCTCTGTGGGAGCCATACAACACCTGCTGACTACATGAAGCGATCTATTGATCAAGTCCTCATTCTTGAATGGCTTTGAAGTTGTATATTAACAATGTGCAATGTGCCATTAATTGGAGTAGAGTACACATGCGTGTATTATTGTAATTGCTGCATTAAACTTTATTCGGTTTTTAATTTCCAATTCATCATCTTTTTATCCTACTGTTGTTGATTTGATTCACCGAATGCTGGGGACGTTCATAAATCAAGCTGGACTTAATTGAACCAACTGGGCTGTTGTTTTCTGCATTATATGTAGTCCTTTTCTCTTCTCAGCGCTATAGATAGCCTGAAGACATTATATGCTAGGATATCAGTCCTTCAAATGTTATTTCTCATAATGAAATTATAGGACAAACCACATTTCATCCAGTTTTTTTATATTATTATTATTATTGCTTTTCATATTCCTGCCTACAGTGTAAAAGCAGACTGTGTTTGAATATCCAGTGTGGTTGCTAAGCAACAACATCATTGCCAGGAAATGCTCTTTAAAGCTTATTGTAGCACCTGACCCTCATCTGCTGATGCCGAACATAGGTATATCAGAATTACGTCAGTATCACATAAGTAAAAGGTTAGTTAATGCGGGGAACGTGTTCTTTGTGTCCTCGATGGCAGACAGAATTAAACACGCACATCCTCAGTCGTATACGTACAAGAAAAGACATGATCTTATAGATGAAGAATGCACATGCAGTTTTGAGGGAGACATGTTTGCGTTTAACACACACCCAAAATGTCTGCATCACATTTGCAATGCTAAAGCTACGCAAGTAGTCTATAAATGAGCATTGATTTCTCACAGAAGAGGAGAATCTCATTCTGTTATTGGACGCTAAACCGAGTGCAAGATGAGTCATCGCCATCTTAGATTTAGTTTTCATGAAACGTTTGTAGATTTTAAACGCATATTAGTGTGATCATATTAGAGGCTTTTTTAAAAGGAAAACACCAGCATATAGCTGACAAGCGTCAACTAGAAGAGCATTAGCTCAGACAGACATTATACAGTTGAAGTCAGAATAATTAGCCCCCCTGTTTATTTTTTCACCAATTTCTGTTTAACAGTGAGCAGATTTCTTCAGCACATTTCTAAACATTATAGTTTTAATAACTCATTTCTAATAATTAATTTATATTTATATCTATTTTTATTTATAATTCATTTATAATCTATATTATTTCATCTTTGCCAAGATGACAGTAAATAATATTTGACTAGATATTCTTCAAGACACTTCTATACAGCTCAAAGTGACATTTAAAGGCTTAACTAGGCAGGTTAGGGTAATTAGGCAAGTTATTGTATAATGATGGTTTGTTCAGTGTTTCCCAACCCTGTTCCTGGAGGCACACCAACAGTACATATTTTGTATGTCTTCCCTTATCTGACCCATTCGTGTCAGGTTTTGGGGTCTTTTCTAATGTTCTGCTGAGTTGATTCAGGTGTGTTTGATTAGGGAGAGGTTGAAAATGTGCACCGTTGGTGTGCCTTCAGGAACAGGGTTGGGAAACACTGCTGTAGACTATCGAAAAAAAAATGTGCTTAAAGGGGCTTATAATTTTTACCTTAAAATGGTGTTTAAAAAATTAAAAACTGGTTTTATTCTAGTCGAAATAAAACAAATAAAACTTTCTCCAGAAGAAAAAATATTATCAGACATACTGTGAAAATTTCCTTTCTCTGCTAAACATAATTTGGGAAATATTTTAAAAAATAAAATAAAATTCAAAGGGGGGCTAATAATTCTGACTTCAACTGTATGTCCAAAACCTCACTACAGAACCAGTTTCATACTTCTATTTTAATATATCACCATAAACCGAAACGGCATCACAAGATCAGTCAGTATATGTCCGAGTTGAGACGTGTGTTGTCCCGTAGCAGGTTGTTCTTCTCTATGCATCCTCTTTGTGGCCAGCTAAATCACATTACCCTTACGGCTACTGAGAGACAATTCATCTGAAGCGTTCCCCCATTTCAGAAAGCTGCTCTAAGCTGATTTGCAATGACTGAGAGATGAAGACAGCGGTGTATTTTAAGACAAGGCGAAGCAAGCTGTTTCTGAATCAGCACAGAACGATTGTATTATGAAGCAGTATCATCACTGTAAAACTCTTAATGTGGTGGATCTCTCTCTCGCTCTCTCGTCCTCACACTGACTGTGTTCATGTATTGCCTTGTATATAATCTAAAGATGTAAATATTCTCTATTTTTTGACTTCTCGTTAGCAGAATACGCGCGTTCTTCAGGATCTGAAACCGCTTTTTGGAAACTATCTGCATTTCTCTCTCCGATTTATGGGTGAATCTCATGAAAATGGGTCGTATTTCACCACGGTGTGAATGATACTGTGCACAGAGGGGGAAAATAAGGATAATCAGGCTTATCTGACCACTAATGATTACTGCTGCACTTTTGATTTGTGTGTTGACTCTCATTATTGTAATATAATATCTAAATTAATATATTTAATAAATATATATGAAGAGTTTAGATACAAAACCCTCTAAATGCCATCTGAAACCTCCTAAAATGAGCATTTTTCGATGTTTATGTTCAGTTATTTCTTTATAAAGGCAATGAAAAGAACTTATTCGTCATTATAAGAGTACAATTTCAGAGCTTACACACAAGAGGTGAAGAATAATGCACATTTTAGGAGAAAATATCAAGCGGTATTTAGAGGATTTTGCATCTAAACTCTTCATATGTATATATTAATATAAAGTCAGGACACTAAATGTTGTTTTACATTGCAAATAATGATACTTTTGTGATATTCACCCATATATTTCTCTATATCTCTGTCTTTAGAGCAACACGCTATTCGAAACGACAAAAAATGAATCAAAAATAATCTAGAATTCATATTTTTTGCATTCAAGAAAATTAAAAGGCAGCGCTGATATCGACTGTGCTCCATTTAGCTCTGTTCCTCATCTGTTTACCTATTTATTTGTACTTGAGTATTTTAGTTTGCTTTGGTTTCTCTTCTGTGTTGATGCTGTGGAGAGTTAGTTGACTGGCCATCAGTTCCGGGTCAAAGGTTGTGGCAAATGCTTAACTGTGCGTGTGTGAGCCTCTGCACTATGCCATTCGCTACACAGACGCTCTTTACCAATAAAACATGGACATTTTGGCTTTAGAAACTCTTGCCTGTGTGTCTTTATGCTTGATATAATGTGCTGTAAACACTTAGTGAATACAGATGTTTACCAATGCTGTGCAGGCGGAGAGGTTACATTTTAAAAGGGGAGGGGCCTGTGCCTTTTACAGCCAATCGGAAATGCTTGCAGGATGTGACATATGCAGTTAGGGGCGGGGCTTTATTGAGAGGGCTGAATTTAAACATTTTGAATTCATTAGTTCTGAGGGCGGCGCAGTGGCTCAGTGGATCGCCTTACAACAAGAAAGTCGCTGGTTTGAGTCCCGGCTGGGCCAGTTGGCATTTCTGTGTGGAGTTTGCATGTTCTCCTCGTGTTGGCGTGGGTTTCCTCTGGGTGCTCCGGTTTCCCCAACAATCCAAACACATGCGCTATAGGGGAATTGATGAACTAAATTGGCCATAGTGTATGAGTTTGTGTGTGAATGCGAGAGTGTATGGGTGTTTCCCAGTACTGGGTGGCAGCTGGAAGGTTATTCGCTGCGTAAAATATATGCTTGAATAATTGGCGGTTCATTCTGATGTGGCGACCCCTGATAAATGAGTTCTTTCTGCAGTTTACAGATGACTGAAATAGCTGGTTTTCATTTTGGAAATCACTAGATGAGTCAAGGCTACTGTAATGATCAGGCATAACTATCCTTCAAATTAAACACTGAAGAGGGGAGTGGCCTGTGCCCTTTTGTTTTTTAGCCAATCGGTAATCTGGGCTGTTGCTTCTGTACTTAAGGGCGTGGTTTCAGAGAGAGGGTGTGGTCTAACTGAGGTTATAAAATGCTTTCAGCACTTTTGATTCTGAATCTCTGAACTCTCTTTTCCTGTAGTTTGTAGATGGCTAAATCAGTGCTTTTCATGCAAGAATCAGATTATTCATTCATTCATTAGTTCCTTATTTATCAGGGGCCGCCACAGCGGAATGAACCGCCAACTATTCTGTCATATGTTTGACGCAGCGGATGCAACCCAGTACTTGGAAACACGCATACACTCATACACTACGGCCTATTTAGTTTACCCAATTCACCTATATGTGTTTGGACTGTGGGGGAAACCTGGAGCACCTGGAGGAAACCCACGCCAACACTGGGAGAACATGCAAACTCCACACAGAAATGCCAACTGACCAAGCTGAGACTCAAACCAGTGACCTTCTTGCTGTGAGGCGACAGTGCTAACCACTGAGCCACCGTGCCACCAGAATCAGATTATACACCGCAAAAAAAATGCTTTTGTCTTGTTTCTAGTCCAAATATCTAAAAATTCTTAAATCTAGAAGCATTTTCTAAACAAGCAAACATATTGTCATGTTCTAAGAAAAAATGAGTCAAAATTAAGTGGGTTTCTTCCTTAAAACAAGCAAAATAATCATGTCAAAAGGAAGAACAAGATCATTTTTCTTACCCCATTGGCAGATGATTTAGCTTGTTTTAAGGAGACTCAATTTTAACATTATTTCCTAAAACAAGACTATATGTTTTGCTTGTCTAGAAAATGCTTCTTGATTTAAGAATGTGTAGATATTTGGACTAGAAACATGAGTGAGAGAAGCATGTTTTGCAGTGCATTTTGAATATGGAACCAACACAGGAGCACAATTACACTATTTAAAAAAATGCTGGGTTGATTATCCGTATTTGTGCCAAATTCAAGTTGAAAGGCAAACATTGGGTAAAAATGTAATTAAAAATAACAGTTAGGGTCTTGCATATTTTAGCCAAATTTGGTTTGAAAAGCCCCAAATTTTATTTTTAAAGTCTTTTTGAGTAAATAAATCCTTAAATTAACACTGAACAGGATTGGCAGTGTGCATTTTTATTTAACCAACAAATCAATCTGAATGTGGCTTATGTTTGACCCATCAATTTCATCAAGAGTTATTTAGAAATATCCTTAAGATTAAACTTTCATTTTCCTTCGACTTAGTCTCTATTTTAGAAGTCGCCACAGCGGAATGAACCGATAACTATTCCAGCATATGTTTTATGTAGTGGATGACCTTTCACCCCCAACCCAGTACTGGGAAACACCCATACACACACACACTTTTACACTATGGCCAATTTACTTCATCAATTCATCTACAGTGCATGTGTTTGGACTGTGGGGAAACCAGAGCACTCGGAGGAAACTCCACACAGAAATGCCAACTGACCCAGCCGGCACTCGAACCAGCGCCCTTCTTGCTGTCAGGCAACAGTGCTAACCACTGAGCCACCATGCTGCCCTTAAAAAAACACTGAAATGTATATAGTCATTAAAATTCAGAGGCCCAGTAGTGTTAATGACATAAATGTGAAGCACACATGCTGATGAAGATGCTTGAGTTCATGTTTTGTGTTTGGCTTTTCTTGATTTTCAAGGTTGATGCATTGGCCAGACAATAATTCATTGCACAAAGCCATGGTTTTCCTCTCTGCAATATCTCTTTTTTGTGTATTTTATGCATAGTTGCATTTTACGATCTGCATTTACCAAATGTTATTACGACCTCATCAGCTGAGGCCTACATTAAAACGTCTGTGTACCGTAAGGAATAATGCACAGTCAGATGCTCATTACTGCAAAATACACCCCGGCATGGTGATCGGCTCCTGTTTGTGAATATGACCAGACGACTGCACATCATCTGGCTTATTACACCGCTACTTAAGGAGATAAATCCATACCAACTCAATGAATTCAAAGGATTTTCTGTGAGGAGAGATTTGCATCATCATTATACCATAATATTTAGCACAAGAATGTTTTGATTGACCACTCATAAGATTAATGAAACCTAGAAGAACCCAATAGAGGTTTCTACAGTGATGCCATTTTTTCATAGTCAACGTTATCATAATCATAACCACGGATGATCTTCATGGGCCCATTTATACCAATAAAGAGTACTATAGTTGATCAAACACAGTAAAATAAGAAGGAATATTGTGAAATGCTCTTTTAGTTTGAGAGTTATAATGTAATAGATTAGAGTAAGACTTTGTGATTAATGGGCTGTTTTGAGGGTGGGCTGCTAAATATTCCTGAAGACTGTAAATCTGTTGTCCCCATCTCATTGCGGCCTGACGGCCTCACCTACACCACACACACACACACACACACACACACACACACACACACACACACGCTTCCTGCATACACTCCCTGCTCCCGCTGCAGTGTTTCCATAGCAACTGTGAGATGTGGGAAAGCCTCTGTCCTTCAGAACGGCATGAGGAGAGAAGAGCAGTCAATAGAGGAGTGAAAAACAGAGTGAAAGGAGGAGTGAAAACAGTTAAATGAGGAGTGAAAACAGTTAAAGGAGGAGTGAAAACAGTGAAAGGATTAGTGATAAAAGGAGTAAAAACAGAGTGAAAGGAGGAGTGAAAAGAAGAGTGAAAACAGTGAAAGGAGTGAAAACAGTAAAAGGAGGAGTGAGAAGAGGAGTGAAAGGATGAGAGAAAACAGAGTAGGAGAAATGAGAAGAGGAGTGAAAAGAGTAATAGAAGGAGAGAAAACAGAGTGAAAGGAGGAATGAAAACAGTGAAAGAATGAGTGATGAGGAGTGAAAACAGAGTGAAAGGAGTGAAAAACAGTAAAAGGAGTGAAAAGAAGAGTGAAAACAGAGTAAAAGGAGGAGAGAAAACAGAGTGAAAGGAGGAATGAAAACAGTGAAAGGAGTGAAAAACAGAGTAAAAGGAGGAGTGAGAAGAAGAGTTAAAGGAGTAGAGAAAACAGTAGAAGGAGGAGTGAAAACAGAGTGAAAGGAGGTGTGAGAAGAGGAGTGAAAACAGAGTGAAAGGAGGAGTGAGAAGAGGAGTGAAAACAGAGTGAAAGGAGGTGTGAGAAGAGGAGTAAAAACAGAGTAAAAGGAGGAATGAAAACAGTGAAAGGAGGAGTGATGAGGAGTGAAAACAGAATGAACGGAATGAAAAACAGTAAAAGGAGGAGTGAAAAGAAGAGTGAAAACAGAGTAAAAGGTGGAGAGAAAACAGAGTGAAAGGAGGAATGAAAACAGTGAAAGGAGTGAAAACAGAGTAAAAGGAGGAGTGAGAAGAAGAGTGAAAACAGAGTGAAAGGAAGTGTGAGAAGAGGAGTGAAAACAGAGTGAAAGGAGGTGTGAGAAGGAGTAAAAACAGAGTGAAAGGAGGTGTGAGAAGAGGAGTGAAAACAGAGTGAAAGGAGGTGTGAGAAGAGGAGTGAAAACAGAGTGAAAGGAGGTGTGAGAAGGAGTAAAAACAGAGTGAAAGGAGGTGTGAGAAGAGGAGTGAAAACAGAGTGAAAGGAGGTGTGAGAAGAGGAGTGAAAACAGAGTGAAAGGAGGTGTGAGAAGAGGAGTGAAAACAGAGTGAAAGGAGGTGTGAGAAGGAGTAAAAACAGAGTGAAAGGAGGTGTGAGAAGAGGAGTGAAAACAGAGTGAAAGGAGGAGTGAGAAGAAGAGTGAAAACAGAGTGAAAGGAGGAGTGAGAAGAGGAGTGAAAACAGAGTGAAAGGAGGTGTGAGAGGAGGAGTGAAAGGAGTAGATAAAACAGAGTGAGAAGAGGAGTGAAAACAGAGTGAAAGGATGTGTGAGAAGAGGAGTGAAAACAGAGTGAAAGGAGGAGTGAGAAGAGTGAAAACAGAGTGAAAGGAGGAGTGAGAAGAAGAGTGAAAACAGAGTGAAAGGAGGTGTGAGAAGAGGAGTGAAAACAGAGTGAAAGGAGGTGTGAGAAGAAGAGTGAAAACAGTGAAAGGAGGTGTGAGAAGAGGAGTGAAAACAGAGTGAAAGGAGGTGTGAGAAGAGGAGTAAAAACAGAGTGAAAGGAGGAATGAAAACAGTGAAAGGAGGAGTGATGAGGAGTGAAAACAGAGTGAACGGAGTGAAAAACAGTAAAAGGAGGAGTGAAAAGAAGAGTGAAAACAGAGTAAAAGGTGGAGAGAAAACAGAGTGAAAGGAGGAATGAAAACAGTGAAAGGAGTGAAAACAGAGTAAAAGGAGGAGTGAGAAGAAGAGTGAAAACAGAGTGAAAGGAGGTGTGAGAAGAGGAGTGAAAACAGAGTGAAAGGAGGTGTGAGAAGAGGAGTGAAAACAGAGTGAAAGGCGGTGTGAGAAGAAGAGTGAAAACAGAGTGAAAGGAGGTGTGAGAAGAGGAGTGAAAACAGAGTGAAAGGAGGTGTGAGAAGAGGAGTGAAAACAGAGTGAAAGGAGGTGTGAGAAGAGGAGTGAAAACAGAGTGAAAGGAGGTGTGAGAAGAAGAGTGAAAACAGAGTGAAAGGAGGTGTGAGAAGAGGAGTGAAAACAGAGTGAAAGGAGATGTGAGAAGAGGAGTGAAAACAGAGTGAAAGGAAGTGTGAGAAGAGGAGTGAAAACAGAGTGAAAGGAGGAGTGAGAAGAGGAGTGAAAACAGAGTGAAAGGAGGAGTGAGAAGAAGAGTGAAAACAGAGTGAAAGGAGGAGTAAGAAGAGGAGTAAAAACAGAGTGAAAGGAGGTGTGAGAGGAGGAGTGAAAATAGAGTGAAAGGAGGAGTGAAAACAGAGTGAGAAGAGGAGTGAAAACAGAGTGAAAGGAGGAGTGAGAAGAGGAGTGAAAACAGAGTGAAAGGAGGAGTGAGAAGAGGAGTGAAAACAGAGTGAAAGGAGGAGTGAGAAGAAGAGTGAAAACAGAGTGAAAGGAGGAGTGAGAAGAGGAGTGAAAACAGTGAAAACAGAGTGAGAAGAGGAGTGAGAAGAGGAGTGAAAACAGAGTGAAAGGAGGAGTGAGAAGAAAAGTGAAAACAGAGTGAAAGGAGGAGTGAGAAGAAGAGTGAAAACAGAGTGAAAGGAGGAGTGAGAAGAGGAGTGAAAACAGAGTGGAAGGAGGTGTGAGCAGATGGACGAGAGGTGGAGTATTAAGAGTGTAAAGAGAAGTGAAAAGAGGAGTGACGAGAGGAGTAATGAGAGTGAAGAGGAGTGACGAGAGAACTGAAAAGAGGAGGAGTGAAAATAGGTGTGAAAAGAGGAGTGATGAGAGGAGGAGTGAATAGAGGAGGAGTGGCGAGAGGAGGAGTTACTAGAGGAGTGGTGAGAGGAGGAGTGATGAGAGGAGGAGTGAAAAGAGGAGTGACTAGAACTGAAAAGAGGAGGAGTGAAAATAGGTGTGAAAAGAGGAGTGATGAGAGGAGGAGTGAATAGAGTAGGAGTGGCGAGAGGAGGAGTGGCGAGAGGAGGAGTGGCGAGAGGAGGAGTGATGAGAGGAGGAGTGAATAGAGTAGGAGTGGCGAGAGGAGGAGTGGCGAGAGGAGGAGTGATGAGAGGAGGAGTGGCGAGAGGAGGAGTGGCGAGAGGAGGAGTGATGAGAGGAGGAGTGGCGAGAGGAGGAGTGGCGAGAGGAGGAGTGATGAGAGGAGGAGTGGCGAGAGGAGGAGTGGCGAGAGGAGGAGTGGTGAGAGGAGTAGACTGGTGTTGGTCTGCAGTGATGTCACTCTCCCACTGACTCCTCATCTGGCTGTCAGATGGACACAGTGAATGTGCTGGTTGTTACTCTGGTAAATGTGTGTAGAGTGGTGTATCCAGCAGCCGTTCAGCTCAGTGTTGTGTTTGCGCTGCTGTTGCGTTTGACATATATCGGCCAGTTGTTGTTAATCAGATTCAGCATCTGTGAGCGTCTGCATCAGTAGCGAGGCCTCTGTTTCCATGACAACCACAGGCTGAAAATAGCTCTCTCTCTCTCTCTCTCTCTCCCTCTTTCCCTCTCTCTCTCTCCCTCCCTCTTTCCCTCTCTCTCTCTCCCTCCCTCTCTCTCTCTCTCTCACTCACATGCATGTATTTATTGTCTCTGAAGACGTGCCAGTGTGTTTCTCCTCATTGGCTTCTCCTCCCTCTGCTTCGCCAGGCTCACCTCTCTGCTCTCCTCCATCTCCACACATATATAGTGGCTCAGTTGCCATGGAAACCTGCAGAAACTATGGTGATGGCCGCACAGCCTCGCCTCAGCAGCACCGAGCGGCTGAGCACAACTGCATGCAATGATTTATGCAAATTAATACAGTAAATTGGCCAAGTCAAACTGAAAGGACATTGTTTTGATACTGTCTGAATAGATGTATATATACAGCTGAAGTCAGAATTATTAGCCCCCCTGAATATCTTTCTCCTCAGTTTCTCATTAACGGAAAGAAGATTTCTTCAACACATTTCTAATCATAACAGTTTTAATAACTCATTTCTAATAACTCATTTCTTTTATCTTTGCAATGATGACAGTACATAATATTTGACTAGATATTCTTCAAGACACTTGTGTTCATCTTAAATTGACATTTTAAAGGCTTCACTAGGTTAATAAGGTTAAAGTTAGGGTAATTAGTAGGCCCACACGGAATACGCGTGCGCAAAAGTCTGCAGATTTTCCACAGATTTTTCATTATTTCTGTTTATTTACTTGAGTAAATGTGTGTAAATCTATATTTATTCAGTTTTTTAATTAATTACAGTAATATTATTGACTAATATGAAAATGTTCATCTGATTTATTTACAATCAGAATATATAGTTTGTACAGTAATATTTTCTGTCTTTTAGTAGAGATATTATATGAGAGACTTGCTTTGTTTACTAAATAAAGTGAATCTAATTGGATTTGCATTTTAAACATTATTAATTAAAGATAATATTTTTTATTTCACATATTAAGGTTTTATTATGATACTCCCAAAATAATTCAGCAGAAATCTGCAGATTTTTACCAAAATTATCAGCAGAAATAGCAAAAAATGTCCGCAGATTCCGTCTGGCCCTAGTAATTAGGCAAGTCATTGTATAACGATGGTTTGTTCTGTAGACTATCCGAAATACTGCTTAAGGGGGCTAATAATATTGACCCTAAAATGTTTTTTAAAAATTAAAAACTGCTTTTATTCTAGCTGAAATAAAACAAATAAGACTTTTTCCAGAAGAAAAAATATTATCAGACATACTGTGAAAATTTCCTTGCTCTGTTAAACATAATTTGGTAAATATTTAAAAAAGAAAACTAAATTGACAGGAGGGTAATAATTGTGACTCTATATAATAGTGGATCATATTCAAATCACATGAACAGAAGTCATTTAATGATTTTAATTGATATGATCAAAGCCTGTTAATTATTATACACTGATAAACATTTTGGGGCCTATCATACACCCAGCGCAATATGGTGCAATACATGTTTGGTGTGATTTGTTGCTATTTTCAGACCAGCGCAACAGTAATTTTCTTGTTTTGAATCAAGTTGTTTAAATAGCAAATCCATTTGCGCCACTTTGTGGACTCGTGGGTGTGCTGGTTTATAAAGGAGGTGTGCTCTAATGTTGATGTGTTGCTATTTTGAGGAACTGAAATAGACCGCACCATTGACCAACTAAAAGCTGTTCTAAAGTCAACATAGAGCATGTTAGTTATGCACCTATGCAGGTCCAAACGCTTACACATTGCTTAATACACACAGGATATTCAGCAATACACAAATATCTTTACATATGAAAACAATTAAATAATTAAAATGTTACAAAAATTATTATTGTCTACATTAATATAAAAACCACTGCCTCTACTGTATGCCTTCATCTCGGGGGGCTTTTTTCAGTTTATTCATGACAATATTCATGTACAATTTGTATAATGTTATTATTATTAGCAGTATTATCTATTATATGCATTTATATTTTTGTTTTAATAAAAACAAGTTTAGATTTGTTCACCTGTGGGGTTTTGGTGACGTCTGCATCTCCACATGGGGCATAAGAATAAGATGTGTGTTTGGATATAACTGTTTTATTTTTTATAATAATTTTTTTTCTGGGTTTTTCACCATTAATTGATAGGACAGTAGAGAGTATTGACAGGAAAGTGTGGGGAGCAGAGAGAAGGGAAGAATCGGCAAAGGACCACGAGGGAATCGAACTCGGGTCACCGTGAGCACCGGAGTGCGTGTGTTGACGCACTAACTACTACACCACTCCCGCCGACATAACTCAGTTTTTGACCACACTTCATTATTATTGTTTATTTATTCATTTGCTGGAAATTAGAACTGAATTTAGAAATAGTTTTAAACAAATCTTTGAGCCTAACAAACAAAATTAAATATGTATAGGCTAATGGATGTCTTCAGTGGAGTGTGTACAACACCATTTCCTTATCCACCAAAGTAAAGGAGTAAAGAGAAAGTAAAGAGGCTGAATGGAAGAGGCTCGTTCTTCATCCTCACGCTGCAGATGCTTTGTTTAACTGTTTTTCTCGCTAGTGAAGTATTCACTTTTTCTATTTACAAAGTCGGCATGTAAATAACAAATTCGGCATGGCGCGACGCAACTGACTCTTAAAGGGATAGTAAAGCACTCAGTCAAGTTTATATTATATTAATTTGTAAATTGATTTCCGCTTTAATGGAAATATATATAACAAACTCCATTTAGCAGAAAACGGCATGATTTACTATAGATTTTAAACCTAGGGCGCCGCCATCTTGGAAAAATAGCTGTGTCTGACGTCACTGGGTTGGTTCCGTTCCCTCAGCTAAACAGATACAATGGAAGTAAAGGACTGAACACGGAGACTGCAAAGCCTAATTTGACCCAATGCGTGATGTGGACGTAGAGCAATGTGCTTTGGACGTAGAGCTAGTGCAAATACAAGCATCACATGTGTGTCTAATATAAAAATATATATAAATTTATTCTATTTTTTATTTTTCCCTTTTAATTACTGACCATTTGATGCGCTTTGGTCCACTCTCTGTATTACGCTGCCTGACTGCCTGTATGGGTTTCAACCATGGTTTCAACAAGGTCTGGTACTGACGTAATGGGAACGGGTACTTTCACTTTTCACTACTACAGCTGCTTACCTCTGCTCGTGTTCAAACCAAACTAAGATCGTCATGGTTTTTCACACGGCAGGACATCCTTCATTTATGTTAAGAGATCAAGTTGATCGACTTGAAAAGGGAATATGTCTTGACATAATCCACACAGACGTGAAGTTGTGTATCATTTTAATAGTTGCATTAGTCTGAATGTAAATCCCCTCGTCAGGCAGCAGAGAGTGGATCACAGCGCATCAAACGAAAGGTATTAACAAAAGAAAAATACACAACTCAAGACACTTAATTGCTTGTATTTGCACCAGCTCTGTGTGGTCGTCCACAACTTCATGCATTGGGTTAAATTAGGCTGTCCAGTCTCTGTGTTCAGTCCGTTACTACCATGGTAAAAACCCATACAGGCAGTCAGGCAGCGTAATACAGAGCGTGGACCAAAGCGCAAGAATGATCAGTAATTAAAAGAAAAAATAGAATAAATATATATATATATTTTTTTTTTATATTAGACACACATCTGATGCTTCTATTTGCACCAGCTCTACGTCCACAACTTCACGCATTGGGTCAAATTAGGCTTTGCAGTCTCCGTGTTCATGCCATTACTTCCACTGTATCTGTTCAGCTGAGGGAACAGAACCAACCCAGTGACGTCAGACACAGCGATATTCCAAGATGCCGGCACCCTAGGTCTAAAATCTATTGTAAAACATGCCGTTTTCTTCTAAATGGTTACAATAATTGAGTTTGTTATATATATTTCATTACAATGGCAATCAATTTACAAAATAATGTTAACTTGACTGAGTGCTTCACTTCCCCTTTAAAGAGAATGGCAGATGAGACTCTGATTGGTTTAATGCACATTATGCTCAAAACACCCCCATAACTCATTAAGAGAATAAGCTCAACCCTGTTAGACCATGCGCCGTGGCACAGAGCGTATTTTTCCGTCCTTAAAATAGCAAAAGTGGATTGAGACACATCCTTAATGCTTTTGCGTCATGAGCTTAAGACTTTACACCAAGATTGTTAAAATAGAGCCCTTTGTGATATTGTGATGGATCCAATGAGCAGAGAGACCGTGTCTATTATCCATGTTTTGTGTTTATCAGTGTGTGTGTGTGATATTCACCTGCAGATCAGATCAGAGATGGTGTAGTTGTCATATATTAGTTTTATTTTCTGTTCTGCAACACAACAACTGCAGACACAATTGAACAAACACATTCTAGATAATGCTTTAAGACTGCATTAAGACTCATAGTCATCATATAACGCACTCCGATTATTCAGATCACATTACAGTTCGCTCGCTTTCACTTAAAATCATTTGTGGCGACTAATACTGCAAGGACAGATCTGCGTTTTTTCAGTCGCTATTAAAGCCATTGTTTTTGAACATGCATAATTGTCCGTGGCACAACGTCACCGGTTGCTATAGTTTTGATAAAAATATTTCTCACTGGGGCTTAATGCAGTCAACCGAGTGTTTATTCAGAGCCATCAGAAGCTAAAAAAACCAGAGCGAGAGCGTGTGAGCTGGTGTTCATGAACACACACACACACACACAGGACTTTAAAGCAGAGGTTTGTGGTCAATCGTACTCAGTGGACGTCATTTCCGATCCGCTTGGTCTCTGCTGTTGACAGGCTCTCATCCGTCTAGTCCTTCTTCTCTATCGGTGCGGCTGAGATTAAAAAACACACACAGAGAGAGAAAGACAGATGAGATAGTGATGATGTGCTGTCAATCACAACCTCTCAACCTTATTCTTCACTGTAATGACAGAACAATGGAGCCTTTTCACGGTTATGATGTGTGTAATGGTCCTCAGCATCTTAAATCCTTGAATGTTTTGAATATTTTGATTTTTTTTTTAAAAGTATGTACATTTAGGATGGCACAGTGGCTAGCACTGTCGCCTCACAGCAAGAAGGTCGTTGGCTGGGTCAGATGGCATTTCTGTGTGGAGTGACGACTTCTGCTGCTGAGAAACCCACAAATGTAAAAAAGGGTTCATTATTCTGCTAAGCTGAGTGTACATAATAATGTATCTAAATACTAATCTATACGTCTTAATGGTGTTTGTTATACTGACTTTATATTTTAGACTGATTCTGACCTGTACTTTGAATAACTGTTATAATAAGAATTTAATTAAGGAATGCCTTTAATGTCCTTAATGTAATGCAACAGTGCTCTATTTCTCTGTGTTTCTACAGTTGAAGGCTAAATGATTAGCCATGGAGTTAAATTTAAATTCTTCTTCAAATAGTGCTGAGAGATTTTTTTTCCCAACATGTGTAGATATAATAGTTTTAATAAGTCATTTCTAATAACTCATATAACTTTTGTCCTTGCCATGATGGTTATTTTGCAGGAAGCTCGTCTTCAGCTTAAAGTGTAATTTAAAGCATAACAATCTCAATTAGGTTAACTAGGCATGTTAGAATAATTGGCCAATTTTTATTATTGACTTGATATTACATTTAAATGGTTTAATAAATCCACACGAAAAAAAAAGAAAAAAAACTACTGTGAGAAATGTCTTTGCTCTGTTCATCATTAATCAAACATCATTAATAAAAAAATTATATATATATTATATATATAGGAAAGATGAATATCAGGGTTAAATGTATTTATGTGTATGTAAAGTTGAAGTCAGAATTATTAGACCCCCTGTTTATTTTTTCCCCCAATTTCTGTTTAAAGAAGAAATTTTTTTAGACACATTTCTAATCATAATAGTTTTAATAACTCATTTCTAATAACTGATTTATTTCATATTTGCCATGATGACAGTAAATAATATTTGACTGGATATTTTTCAAGACACTTCTACACAGCTTAAAGTGACATTTAAAGGCTTAACTAGGTTAATTAGGTGTAACTAGGCAGGTTAGGGTAATTAGGCAAGTTATTGTATAATGAAGATTTGTTCTGTAGACATAAAGAAATATATAGCTTAAAGGGGATAATAAATTTGACCTTAAAATGGATTTTTAAAAATTAAAAACTGCTTTTATTCTAGCTGAAATAAAACAAATAAGACTTTCTCCAGAAGAAAAAATATTATCAGACATACTGTGAAAATTTCCTTGCTCTGTTAAACATAATTTGGGAAATAATTAAAAAAGAAAAAAATAATTCTGACTTCAACTCTGTGTGTGTGTGTGTGTGTGTGTGTGTGTGTGTGTGTGTGTGTGTGTGTGTGTGTGTGTGTGTGTGTGTGTGTGTGTGTGTGTGTGTGTATGTATGTATATATATATATATATATATATATATATATATATATATATATATATATATATATATATATATATATATATATATATATACACATAGACATACACAAACACACTATATACACAAACATATATACAGTGCTCAGCATATATGCGAACACCCCTCACAAATCTCTCTTAAATTCATATTTTTATTAGGAAGCTATACAATATATTTGTGCACATCCATTAGATTAGTCAGTACTGGAGCCAAATCTGGAGCTAATCTAACAAAATAACTTACAATAATTGTTCAAAAACTAGTACAGCCAAATTTATATGTTAGAGAAAAACATTAAATACAAATTTTAAAAAGAGTAAAAATCAAGAGAAGCAAAAAAATTTGAACAATTTAGTTAAAATTTTGTAGGTTGTTTTTTATTTATTTATTGCAATATTTTGCTTGAATTTAATTGTTTTATTTTTCAATTCATAAATATGTTTGGTGACTAAAATATTATTTTAATTAATATATCTGTTTAATAATCTATATTAATGTTATATACATAAAAATATTTATTTTCAAAATGGGGTGTACTTAATTACTCTGAGCACAGCACTATCTATCTGTCTATCTATCTATCTATCTATCTATCTGTCTGTCTGTCTGTCTGTCTGTCTGTCTGTCTGTCTGTCTGTCTGTCTGTCTGTCTGTCTGTCTGTCTGTCTGTCTGTCTGTCTGTCTGTCTGTCTGTCTGTCTGTCTGTCTGTCTGTCTGTCTGTCTATCTATCTATCTATATATATATATATATATATATATATATATATATATATATATATATATATATATATATATATATAAAATACAATTTAATTAAAATTTTAAGAATATATATCTGAACCGAACTTTGTAATATTTGATAATTAATTAAAGATCGAGTTACCTACTACTTACAGAGATTGTTCACTTTATATAAAGGATTGGAACAACTAGAGCGTGAGTAAACAATGACAGAATTTTCCTTTTTGGCTAAAATAACCCTTTAGTACTATGAACCCTTTAACAGCTTTACGATATTCTTGAAAATGTTTATTTAAAAAAATACATAGGAATTTATAACATATTTTTGAAAATCTGACTGTAAATGATCATAATCTCTACTTGACGTGTATCCCACGTGTCATAAATGACTAGTAAAAAAAGAGAAATGTCAAATTAAATATGGCTGTCCTGCTTTAGCATCTGATCACACATGAAATAAATCACATTCAGTGTGTCAATGAAATGTTGGCCTGTGTAACTTTACTGTTTGCTCATATTCATTACTTGTTTCCAGTTGAAGACTATGTGATGATGGATCCTCAAGTTATACAGAGGATAATTTTCCAGTAATGTGTTTAACTGTTGTCAGAAAACATGACACAGCAGTTTAATAAAGGAATCACTGAAGGTGCTGCTGAACTGCCTCCGCCCTCTAGTGGACTAATGAAGACCTGCAAGTCAAACAATTAACTCCTGCATCTTTCATTACAGGATAGAGTTCTTTAAAATGTATTTACTTAGACTTCTCTCCCATTATAAGATCCATTCGACATGCATTCCATGTCAAAATCAGAATCTATAAAAAATATTTGTCTATAGATTTCTACATTATCTATCTCCTATCATTTATCTGATTTGTTGCATACATTTTTTCCCTGGAGATTTATTCGATCTATATACAGTAGCCTATTGAATTTATTTGGTTTTAATGTTCATACTTTGTTTTAAGATACAACGCTCTCTATTAACAAACCATTAACTATGCCTTTTTACCTTAATAAACTTCTAATTTGCTGCTCTTTAATAGTTATTAAGGTAGTTTGGGTATTGGGTAAATTAGAGATGTAGAATATGTACTTTATAAGTTCTAATAAACAGACAATATATTAATAAGGTACTAGTTAAAAGTAAGTATTGTTAATTAAACTAAACTGTTTATACACTTACCGGCCACTTTATTAGGTACACCTGTCCAACTGCTCGCTAACACAAATTTCACACTTTCAGTCTTTTCATTTTCAGCCAAATCACATGGCAGCAACTCAATGCATTTAGGCATGTAGACATGGTCAAGACGATCTGCTGCAGTTCAAACTGAGCATCAGAATGGGGAAGAAAGGGGATTTAAGTGACACAGGCTCACCAAAACTTGACGATAGATGATTGGAGAAACGTTGCCTGGGCTGATGAGTCTCGATTTCTGCTGCCATATTCGGATGGTCGGGTCAAAATTTGGCATCAACAACATGAAAGCAATCCATCCTGCCTTGTATCAACGGTTCAGGCTGGTGATAGTGGTGTAATGGTGCAGGGGATATTTTCTTGGCACACTTTGGGTCCATTAGTACCAACTGTGTACAACACCACAGCCTACCTGAATATTGTTGCTGACCATGTCCATCTATGCAGCAACTGTGTGATGCTATCATGTCAATATGGAGCAAAATCTCTGAGGAATATTTCCAGTACCTTGTTGAATCTATGCCATGAAGGATTAAGGCAGTTCTGAAAGCAAAATTGGGTCCAACCCGGTATTAGTAAGGTGTACCTAATAAAGTGGCCGGTGAGTGTACATATTTTCCTATTCAACATATTTTTCTGCTAATATTATTTCCTGCTAAATTGTGCTTTAACTGTACTGAAATATTTGATCTGATTATTTCTTAAACTCTCAGTTCAGCAGTTTGATCATTCCTGTGGCTGTTTATAATGTGCTATATTAATAAAATAACTTTATAGTAAAGATTTGGCTTTTATTAAATGGTTAATTCATCTAAAAGTGAAAATGGGGTGGGGGATACTATGTAATTACTATGGAGTGTTTTTACCAACATTCTTCCTTTGTGTTCTACAGAAGAAATAAACTCAAAGAGGTTTTAAGGGTAATTAATTGATTACAGATGTTTTAGAGAGTGTCCCTTTAAGGCATTATTTTGTATCATAAAGTATATTACAGTACCTTTGATTTCCAATCTGCATTCCACCTCGTCTTCTCCGAGTTCATTTACAGCCTTGCAGGAGTATTTGCCACTGTCGAAGGTGCTGGGTTTGCGGATATTGAGCGTGAGAACTCCCTGGTTATTCTGCATCAGGAACTTTGGATCGTCACCAATAATCATCTTGTTCTTCATCCAGATGATCTTCGGCTGGACAGAAAAACGGTAATACACTTAATAATATAAAAAATAAATAATACACTTACTCTGCTCAAAGCCAGTGCTGGGTGAGCTTCTTCAAAAATGTCATTAATCGCAGCATTAAGATTGTTTTTAAATAACTTTTTTAATATTTATCTTTTGGAAAAGTAATTGAATTACTCAAGTAAATTGCTTGAGTCAATACAGCTTAAAATATACATCTCAATGCATAGACAACAGAAATTACACTTTTTTTAACTCTTAAAAAGAGTTAAATGCGGCCTTGTAAAAATATTTTAGTACAAACATTTAAGAAATGTTCAACATGTATATCAAATAGAGCTGTCTAAAGATTAATCCCAATTAATCGTATACAAAACAAAAGCTTGCATTTACATAATGTTTGTGTAATATGCATATTTATTTTGTTTGCAATGGTGTATTTTGAGTACATGGCTGTATATCTTATCAGTGAAGAGAAAGTGACACAGTTTTATCATTTCACTGCTTTCCGAGTGACCCGAAGGTCCTTTCTGAGTGGATAGTGAAAATAAAAAGGATTTCAGACTTCATTTTCAGCTATGTTAAGGGAAATGGATCTCGTTAGCAAATGTTATCTTTCCCAAACACACGTTTTAGATGCCATTTATCAAACTCAAGTTAATGAACTGATTCTTTCACTATATTAGACTTGTCATCATATTGAATTTCAGTAAAAAAAAAAAAAAAAAAAGTAAATTTCCCGTTAACATTTGAGCGCTGTTAAGCGCGTTTCCTAAACACAGCTGATTTGCCATAGTATTCACCAATGCTCAAAAGAAATGGCTGTGATTGGCTGCAAAGTTCATAAGTTCACCGAACTCACTGCTGTTTACTGGGTGTTAGAGCTGCACAATTAATCGAAAAAAGATTGCGATCTCGATTCGACCCCCTAGACGATCTTAATCCAGCATTTCTTCGATTCTGCCAATCATATTTTCAAGTTCAGGAGAGAAGAAAGGCGGCCGCACAGGTCTTCACATTGTTTTACATACCCCGTTCAGCAACGTGGACACCAATGGTGTTGAAAGAGTCACATACTGTATTTATAAAGTATAATTCACCCAAAAATGCCATTTCTGTCTTCATGTAAGGATGTATTTGCGACCGCGATATCACACGTGACGTGAGCTGCTGACCGTGAGAACCTGCATAGGCTGTGAATAACAGGTAATAAAGTTGTAAACAAAGTTCAGTTTGTGAAACAGAGTGATTGTTTGAGAGCCGCGCGGGAAGTATGAACCACACTTAGCAGTGAAAATGAAACCGAAAGCACGCACAACATTTAAATTAGCATATGGCATTATAGAGTTATGATTAGGCTACGACAAGCATTTGATATGCTTTTTTCTTTCTTAGCGAACCTAAAGTGTTGAGCATGAGAATAAACAGTAGACCTACATATTAATATAGTTTTTTTTACCATATGTTTGAGAAATAACAATAATAATAACCGACTCAAGCTTTATTTTACATCTACAGAATCATGAGAAAATCATGATCTTTATCTTAAGCAAAAAAAATGGCGTTTTCTCATTTTAGCCAGAATCGTGCAGCTCTACTGGGTGTAAACACAGATGAGCGATCCGCTGATGAATCGACTGATCTTCACGGCTTTAAAATGCTCCAGTGTCTGTGTATCTGTGTTTGCACTAGGTGAAGAGTGGTGACCTGATGACCTTCACAACCAATCACAGTCATTTCTGTTGAGCACGTGAACACAATGGCAAATCAGCGCTGTTTGAGAACGCGCTCAACAATGCTTAAATATTAGCACGAAATGGACGTTTTTAAAATTTTAGTACTATGACAACACTACTACAGACAACACGAGGGTGTGCTACAGAGGACTGCAGTGTTTTATTGCTCACCGGGTTGCATAGGCTGAAGCAGGGAAGCGTCCCCATGGTATTTACCTGCTGCCATGAACTAGCGTAGTACTCTTAATGAGATGATTTTGTTTGGTGTCTAACTGAATGATATTATGGTGATTTACATCATATCTGCACTTTGAATTTGCGGCAACAGCACGTTGTTGCAATGTTTACAGTGCTGATCCTCTGCTTCCTGGTTTCTTCCCCACCACAGCCTTGCTTTCGTTTTTAAAAATGTTGTGAAATAAACGTATAGACAACTGTATCAGAAGTTCTAAAACAATCGCAAAAATGAGCACACTTCCACATGGGAGAATAAGGTCAATACTGTAGTGTTTTACCTTGGGGAAGGCTCTGACAGCGCAGCTGATGGCGGTGCTATAGCCGATAGTCACAGCTCGGTCGATCAGTGGCGCAGTGAACTTCGGAGCACAGTTCATGTCCTTCTCTTTATAAGGAGAAGGTTTGTAGTCCAAACCTGAGAGAGAAACATTCAGGGATTGACATCAAAATCAATATTATTTCATAACGGTCTACTAAAACTGCCTCTACAATGCACATTTCTGACACTGAGCTGTTTGTGTAAATATATTATCGTATTCATAGTTATAAGGATATATTGTTATTGTTATGGCTAAGTGCATTGATCAAGCCACAGATTTAGGTAACTTGTTATATGCTATGTATGAACGTATTTGGCTTTGTGTTTATAAAGTGCATTCAGGAACATACTGCAGCATCATTTTCTGTTAATATAAATATTTAAAACATGCATATTTATGTGGATAAATTTATAGATTTAAATATGTGGTTTGAAAATGTACAAATTGAAACAAATGCTAGTAATATTGATTATTTTCTTTAATGTGTGTATTTTCTCCATACACATTCCCTAAAGCTAATAATGCAAAACCCATTATTTTATTTATTATTTTAACTTATTTTATTTTATCATTATCATTATTATTATTATTTATTATTTTATTTTGTTATTTTCTATTATTTTAATTGAATTTAATTTTAATTTTTTTTTAATTTTATATTTAATTTTTATTTTATTATTATTTTTATAATTTATTATTTTATATATTATTTTATTTTTCATTTAGTTTAATTTAATTTAATTTTGTTTAATTTAATTTTGTTTAATTTTAATTTAATTTATAATTTTGGAAGTTAATTTAATTCTTAAAAAAAAAGAAAAACAGTTTTACACACACTGACTAAATATACCATATTTTATTTTATTATTTTTTAATTATTTTTAATTTAATTTAATTTTATTTTATTTTATTATATATTTTTTTATTTTTTTATTTTATTTTATTTTATTTTAATTATTTTATTTATTTATTTATTTTATTATTATTATTAATATTATTATTATTTTTATTTTATTATAATTTTATTTTATTATTATTTTATATATTATTTTATTTTTAATTCAATTTAATTTTATTTTGTTTAATTTAATTTAGTTTTATTTAATTTAATATAATTTTGTTTTGTTTAATTTAATTTATTTAATATAGTAATGTAGTATGTACAAATGTATAAAACCCATGCAAATTTACTTTCAATGTTCTTTACTTACAAATTTACTTGACACAAACATCATCCCACTTAAATGCACATAAACAGAAAAAAATTTACTGTATGTCTAAAAATATGACTCCTAACAAACAGTACAGAATAAGGCTACTAAAGAGCCCCAAACCAATAAATAATTTTACAATGGTGTTAGTAAAATGGTATATAAACCACCACGCTTGTTTAAAACTATACAAAATAACACAAAGTGAAAATAAAGTAGCAGAAAAGCACACACCATGATAAATACACAACAGCAGCAGCATGAATGGTAAATGAACAGAATCAGCATGATACTGTACCTGCATGCCAATTACTCTCAGCTAGTGCCACTAATCTTATTTACTGATAATTGCAGGACTTACAGAATAACTACCAATTGCACGCTGGTCATTTCTTTTGCTCTGTATTTGTATTGAAGTGAAAGTATAGAGTGTGTGCTGCTGCATTTCTGTGTATAATAGATCAGAAACGTTCAGTTTTCTGAGGTCAGATACAGTTGAAGTCAAAATTATTAAACTATTTATTCGTTTTCAAATATTTCACAAGGGATATTTAATGGAGCACAGAACTTTTCACAGTATTTCCTATAATATTTTTTCTTCTGGAAAAAGTCTTATTTGTTTTATTTCGGCTAAAATAAAAGCAGTTTTTAATTTTTTAAAAACCATTTTAAGGTCAATATTATTAGCCCCTTATTTGTTTTCGATTGTCTACAGAACAAACCACTGTTATACAATGCTGTGCTTCCCACACATAGACTTTACTTGGGTGGCCGCCTAGGTATATTAACAGCCACCTAAGTATATTTAGTGACACATGTTTTTTACTATTATTAACATCTTTTTTACACCTTTTGTATCCACTCTAACTAAGCATCCGCGATTGATTAAGTAGTGGAAATTAAATACTGGAATCTTCTCTCGTTTACCAGTTTTGTTCGGTGCCTGCGAGACCTGTCAAAGTGAAGACAGTCAAATCGTGTAGACAGTCTCACATGCTCTTCAGACCCACAGAGACATGCATTTTTGGGACTTAAAAAATTCATCCGGTGTCCTGACATTTTATCCTACCCATCAGATAATGCTACCAACACTGTATTTGAATGGTTCTGAGGTTGGGCTTAGGGATTAGAAAGGTTAGGGCAATATTACAGCTTCATATTACAAAATTTACACTGGTAGCAAAATCTGATGGGTAGCATATTGGGTCATCAAAATGTGCTACCTACTTTTTGAATGGGAAGTAAGACAATCTGACAAGGTAGAACAAATCGACAGAACACCGGCTCGGGTTTCTAAATCTCCTAAAACGTCCGGAATTCAACTTCTGCTTTCACTTTCTAAAGCTTGTATGCGTTTTTGCATTACTCTTTTATTAAAGACTACTTTCCGCTTGCTTCACAGCGGACAGCGCGCGCAGCTGCGATACCGAGAGAAAAAGTAAATAAAAGATTCTTGAATTCAAACGACTGAGAAAAACTTTAATATACTCTGAGAGGACGAAAAGACATCTAAACTGGCTGCAAAATATATGTACATCATTAGTAATGGTTAATCAACCCATTTGCCTTATTTAAATAATTTACCTGTATTAATCTTGCAATTATGATCATTTTTAGAGATTTTGTCTGTTTTTATTAACTTTTCTGTCATTTATTTCTCATTTGCTGATTAGTTTATTAATTTGATGATGTTAATATATTACATAGGCTATTTTATATACATATCTAAAATGCTTGGGCATTCAAGTTTGCTTTGAACTTGAAAGAGAGAGAGAAGCAGATTTGACCTGTCAGTGGGTGCACATGGCTTCGAAATAGCATAAAAGTATTTCTTTTTTATTTTTAGTCTTTTTAAACATTTTTTTTACTTTAACCCATTAAAAAGAAACCGTGTCACAATAAATACAAGTATTATTCAAAATGAAATTATGTTTTGTTTGTCGCATATAGTTAACTATTTATGTGATGTGGGTAAATGGTGTGTTTCAATCCGGCTGCCACCGCAAGTATATTTCAAACCTGTGGGAAGCAGTGCAGTTCCTAATTACCATAACTTACCTAATTAACCTAGTTAAGCCTTTAAATGTCACTTTAAGATGAATAATAGTATCCTAAAATATTAAGTACTGTCATCATGGCAAAGATTAAAAAAATCAGCTATTAGAAATTAATTATTAAAACTATTATGTTCAGAAATGTGTTGAAAAATCTTTTAATAGAAATCGTTAAATCGATTTCTATAAAAAAAATATTATTAGCCCCCCTGTTTATTTTTTCCCCCAATTTCTGTTTAACAGAGCGAAGATTTTCTCAACACATTTCTAAACATAACAGTTTTAATAACTCGCTTTTAATAACTGATTTCTTTTATCTTTGTCATGATGACTGTAAATAATATTTGACTAGATATTTATTAAGACACTTCTATACAGCTTAAAGTCACATTTAAAGGCTTAACTAGGTTAATAAGGTGTAACTAGGCAGGTTAGGGTAATTAGGCAAATTATTGTATAATGATGGTTTGTTCTGTAGACTATTGAAAAAAAAAAAAATAGCTTAAAGGGGCTAATAATTTTGACCTTAAAATGCTTTTAAAAAATTCAAAACTGCTTTTATTCTAGCCCAAATAAAACAAATAAGACTTTCTCCAGAAGAAAAAATATTATCAGACATACTGTGAAAATTTCCTTGCTCTGTTGAACATCATTTTGGAAATAAAAAAATAAAAAAATAAATAAAAAATCCAAAATAATCAAAGGGGGGCTAATAATTCTGACTTCAACTGTGTGTGTATTTATATATATATATATATATATATATATATATATATATATATATATATATATATATATATATATATATATATATATATATATAAATAAATATATATATATATATATATAAATAAATAAATATATATATATATATATATATATATATATATATATATATATATATATATATATATATATATATATATAAATAAATATATAAATAAATAAATAAATAAATATATAAATAAATAAATAAATATATATATATATATATATATATATATATATATATATATATATATATATATATATAATAACAATAATAATTAATATTAGAGTGATTTCTGAAGAATTATGTGACTCTGAAGACTGGAGTAATGAAGCTGAAAATTCATAGATAAAATCACTGGGATAAATGATTAAATTGAATGATAAACTACTGTTGAACAGTTATTTTATAGTGCAAAAACATTTCACAATTTTACAATTTCTACTGTATTTTTGATTAAATAAATGCAGCCTTGGTGAGCAGGAGAAGCTTATTTTAAAACATTTAAAAATCCTACTGACCCCAAATTATATGAATATTGTATTTTTACAAACATGTAGTTTTTATTATACTATAAGGCTGATGAACACAGCTAAAGTAGTGCTAGGCAGGTTTTAACTTCATTATAGGACAATATCACTATGCTGAATGATATCAGTTATTTCACAGCCTTTAAAAAAATAAATAAATCACATCAAAATAAAACAAAAGGATTTGGTATAAGGCTGTAGAATTGGCAAACTGATTTAGCTCTATTGAATTCTTAGAAGTTATGAGCATTATGAGCATACAATGAGCATTATTTTTTAATAATTCAATAGACCAGAGAGTGTGCTAACTGTAGTATAAGTGGAATAATAAACACTGTGGAGATATTAGAGAATGGTGCACATCTGAGGTGTAAAAGACACCCAACTCCTCTTAGCTGTGCATTATTTTCAAAGTGATCATTAATATGAGCGGTTGTGCAAACTGACCGGATTTGGAGATGATGGCGTTGTTCTTGCTCATGCAGGGGTCTTCACTGAGGCCGCAGAGGTTTTCACTGTAGACGCGGAACATGTACTCGTTTCCGATGATCAGATCCGACACGGTGCAGTTTGTGCGGCGATTGTGTTCATACACCGTAAACCACTCCTGCAAATCAGATCATGATATCTGGTCAATTCAGGGTTCACAGTTTAAGACAAATATCAAATCTGCTGACTTTTACTGACTAAAATCGCAATTTCCACAACCTATAATTAATAGAAAAATGATGTTGATTTATATTTACATTACAATTAAAGTAATAGATTTTTGCATAAATAATTACATTAATAATGATTAAAGTAATTGTTTATATTTGCATTAATATTTACATTTATAATTAAATCATACATTTAAATACATGAATTAAGTCAAAATTAAAATGTGAAAATATTTTATTAAATGTATTAATATTTTTATGAATAATTATATGAAAAATAATTATATGAAAATATATCAAATTTGTTCATCTAAAAAATAATTATGTTTACTTAAAATAATATCAAATATTTAAAGACTACAAATTGGATAATTACTCTATCCTTAAATAATAATTTTTTAAAATGCATGTTTTTTTTGTAAATGTAAATGGGTTTGGATCTCTATGCTCCTAAAATGACATTAAATTTAATTATTTAGATTTACATTTAGATAAATATCTACATAAAGAATAATTGAAGTAATAATAGATTTTTGCATAAATAATTACATTAATAATTATGAAGGTAATTGTTTATATTTGCATAATTACATTTATAAAAATTAAATTATAAATTCAAATAAATCAATTAAATAAAAAAATTGAATAAATTATTTTAACTTTAATAATATTTTTATAAATAATTATAAAATATATAAATTAAATAAATAATTTAAACTACAGTTGAAGTCAGAATTATTAGCCCCTCCCCCCTTCTATTTTAAATATTTCCCAAATGATGTTTCACAGGGCAAGGAAATTCTCACAGTATGTCTGATAATATTTTTTCTTCGGGAGAAAGTCTTATTTGTTTTATTTCGGCTAGAATAAAAGCAGTTTTGAATTCAGGGTTCACAGTTTAAGACAAATATTAAATCCGCTGACTTTTACTGACTTAAATCGCAATTTCCACAACCTATAATTAATAGAAAAATGATGGTAAAAAACTGCGGCAGCTACTCGAATATAATCCCAGTTCAACATTTCATAGTCTTCGATGTGACTATTGCAGATGCACACATATTGATACTAAAACAATATATTGTGCAGCTCTATACCGAACATTGATAGAAGAACCAACCAGCTATTTTTCATTAACTGTACTGTCTTTAGTAAATTCAATTCAATTCAATTCACCTTTATTTGTATAGCGCTTATACAATGTAGATTGTGTCAAAGCAGCTTCACATAAAAGGTCATAGTAAATAGGAACAGTGTAGTTCAGTTTGTAGTGTTTAAGTTCAGTTGAGCTCAGTTCAGTGTGGTTTAAAAATCACCACTGAGAGTCCAAACACTGAAGAGCAAATCCAACGATGCGCAGCTCTATAGATCCTGAAATTCAGTGATTTACCGCAGTACCCAGCTGCTTTGTGAGTGTTTGGTGGACGGATGATCGCTCACCTTGGTTTTCTTGTCTGCTTTCTGGATGGTGTAGCCGGTGATCTCACAGTTGCCGTCGTCTTTGGGTGGTTTCCACTCTAATGCTGCGTTGAAGCCCCAGACATCAGTCACATGCACTCCAATCGGAGGGCCGGGTTTATCTGAGAAACAGAGTAAATGGAGTTATACTATACTGTAAATCAGGGAACATTTATTATACATGTTAATTAATATGAAATCCCTCAATTAAATAAATTAATTACAAATATATTTATTATCTGTTAAATTATCAACATGTTATACAATTATTATACATATTAATTCATAGGAAATATTAGGAAAATCCCTCAAATTAATTAATTAAATTAAACAATGTATATAATTTAGCTTACACATTTTGCAAATACAATTAATAAAATAAATGAAAGATGGATGAAACCTTACATACACACATTATAATCTCTCCGTTTCTCCTTACCTACAATTCGGATTTCTATAGTGGCTGAGTCCTCCATGTTTTCAATCTTCAGTGTAAGTGTGTATTTTCCAGAATGATCTCTCTCAGCTGAGCGGATGAAGAGGATCGAGTCTACATTTGAGTTCCTGATGCCCACTTTCTTCTCATCCACTGGCTGGCCGTCCTTCTGCCATGTGGCAATAGGACGAGGTTTGCCCTGGAAAAAAAAACATGTGTTTGTACAGTAAGAAGGTCGTTGGTTCGAGTCCTGGCTGAGTCAATTGGCATTTCTGTGTGGAGTTTGCATGTTCTCCCCATCTTGGTGTGGGTTTCCTCCGGGTGCTCCGGTTTCCTCCACAGTCCAAACACATGCGCTATAGGAGAACTGGATGAACTAAATTGGCTGTAGTTTATGAGTGTGTGTGAATAAGTGTGTTTCCCAGTGCTGGGTTGCAGTTGGAAGGGCTTACGCTACGTACAATATATGCTGGAATAGTTGGTGGTTCATTTTGCTGGGATGACCCCTGATAAGTAAGGGATTAAGCCAAAGGGAAATGAATGAATGAATGGATCAAAAGCACTATACCTGGAAGGGGATGACGAGGTTGATTTTCTCTCCGACTCTCCGGATGTACTTGGTTCTGAGGTCACGAGGCAGACGGATCTTTGGATGCTCTGAAACGGGTAGAGTAAATCAGTGTGAAAAATTAGTGTGAAACATAATTTACCCAATTCAGGCCTCTTCTGTCCTCCTCACCCATGATCTCCCTGACGGTCACTGGCTGTCCCAGTAGCGCAGGAGGGCTTCGGCCTGCAATGTTCACTGCAACCACACGGAAGTTCATCTTCTCTCCGGTGGGAAGATTTCTGACCACGTAACTCTGGCGCTCCACCAGATCTGTGTTAGCGGGATGCCACTCCGACTCTGACACACAGATACAGAAGAATATATGGGAATGATTATTCACTCTAATTCAATCTAAAATTAAAAGTACATTATTTATATTTACATTACAATTAAAGTAATGATTGATTTTTGCATAAATAATTACATTAATAATGATTAAATTAATTGTTTATATTTGCATTAATATTTACATTTATAATTAAATCATACATTTAAATACATGAATTAAATCAAAAATAAAATGTGAAAATATTTTATTAAATGTATTAATATTTTTATGAATAATTATATGAAAAATAATTATATGAAAATATATCAAATTTGTTCATCTAAAAAATAATGATGTTTACCTAAAATAATATCAAATATTTAAAGACTACAAATTGGATAATTACTCTATCCTTAAATAATACTTTTTTAAAATGCATGTTTTTTTTGTAAATGTAAATGGGTTTGGATCTCTATGCTCCTAAAATGACATTAAATTTACTTATTTACATTTACATTTAGATAAATATCTACATAAAGAATAACTGAAGTAATTATAGATTTTTGCATAAATAATTACATTAATAATTATTAAGGTAATTGTTTATATTTGCATAATTACATTTATAAAAATTTTATTATAAATTCAAATAAATCAATTAAATAAAAACTTGAATAAATTATTTTAACTTTAATAATATTTTTATAAATAATTATAAAATATATAAATTTAAAAAAATAATTTAAACTACAGTTGAAGACAGAATTATTAGCCCCCTCCCCCCCTTTTTTGTCTTTTTTAAATATTTGCCAAATGATGTTTAACAGAGCAAGGACATTTTCACAGTATGTCTGATAATATTTTTTCTTCTGGAGAAAGTCTTATTTGTTTTATTTCAGCTAGAATAAAAGCAGTAGTTAATTTTTTAAAAGCCATTTTAAGGACAAAATTATTAGCCCCTTTAAGCTATATATATATATATATATAAGCTATAAGCTATATTGAATAGTCTACAGAACAAACCATCATTATACAATAGCTTGCCTAATAATTACCCTAACCTGCCTAGTTAACCTAATTACCCTAGTTAAGCCTTTAAATGTCACTTTAAGCTGTGTAGAAGTGTCTTGAAAGATTTCTAGTCAAATATTATTTACTGTCATCATGGCAAAGATAAAATAAATCAGTTATAAGAAATGAGCTATTAAAACTATTATGATTAGAAATGTGTTGAAAAAGTCTTCTCTCTGTTAAACAGAAATTGGGGGAAAAATAAACAGGGGGGCTAATAATTCTGACTTCAACTGTAGATATAAATTTTAAGAGAAATGTATTCTCTTAAATATTTAATGGATGTTATTTGATTACATTATATCATTATAATTTTTAAAGACTTATCATCACCCATCTTATTATTAAGATATTATGCACTGTGCTGAAGTGAGGATTGAAGTGGGGTTTGAATCCTATGCTCTGTATCTCTATGCATAAGTATTTACATTTATAATAATTAAATCATAAATGCAAATAAATCAATTAAATAAAAAAAATACATTATTATTAGAATACATTATTTTAAATGTACTATTATTTTATGAATAATTATAAGAACAATAAATATATAAAATATATGAAATAAATAATATCTTATAAATAACAATTATATTTACCGAATTAATATCAAATACTAAGAGAATACAAATACTATATACATAATAAACAAATATATATATATATATATATATATATATATATATATATATATATATATATATATATATATATATATATATATATATATATATATATATATGCATGCATATTTTTTTTTGTGGAGATTAAAGTAGGGTTTGAATCCTCTATGCTTCTTCCACAACCCCTATGAAGTGTTGACTTTAGATCTAGAATAATTTAAATCTGACAGACTCACCTCCTTCCTTGCAGAACTCAATGATGTATCCATCCAGACCTCCAGCGCCGATCTTCTCAGGAGCGAGCCACTTCAGAGAGCACGTGGTGTCCGTCACATCATCCACCGTCAGCTTCGTGGGCTCGCTGGTAGGGGCTGACAGAGATGAATACAGGATTAAAGCAGGAGACAGGACCTATGTTTACATTTAAAACTTATAAAAACTGAAATATCACATAAAACATTTGCTAATACAAAAGCATTTCCATCCAATGAGCCAAAATTTCACTTCCTGAACTGGTGGCAAATTTCAGACAGAAAAATGTAGTTTTGTGTAGTAGGAGAATTCACTGTGGTCTATTTTCTTATATAATACATGTTTTGTGTCTCAGAAGATGAAGATGAGACACAATTAATGCAATGTGGTGGCTTTGGAGGTGTAAGATGGCCTTTGGGAGCACAGACAGATGCTTAAGACAAGATAAAATCATTATATTATTATAGGGAATAATAATAATATAATAATAATACTGAACCACTGTGATGATGGACTGACGGCTGAGGCATTTTACAATGAGCAAAACAAGTTTTCAGATGTTGTACAATGTGCTGGAAATGCTGCAAAGTCTAATAATGCATCCAATCATGCACATATTTATCGTCACATGACCTGTTAAAACAAAATCACATGACTTTTTGATGCGCATGCTGGCATTTATTTAGTAAATAGGTGCGTTCGACATGAAGCACAGCTGGAGCCGATGATCAATGAGATTAGCCGAGCGCAGGCAGGGGTGGAGTTAAAAACGGAGCTGTCAAGCCGGACACTTCGGGGCTCAAAGTTGCTGTAGTCATGACCGATCACATGGGGTGATCAATTATCTATTAATTTATTGCAATAACAACAAATGATTTACAGTACAAATAAAACAGAATACAGTCTCTACAAACTATAGTTCATTTTTAAATAATACAGGAATTCTAAATTAAGTTTAAGTAGCCTATCTAACAAACGCATGAGAAATAAGTGGAAAACGAGAGGGCACATATAAATGAAATAAATATCCACGAGTAGGGTTATTTTGGATAGTAAAAGCAGTTGTAAATAAGCACTTTAATCTAAAAAGATTGAACAAAAGGACCAAAATAAATGAGCTACACTAAGTAGAAATTTCACTTGGTCACCTTCACAATGTCACTTTTAACATTTCTGAATAAATGGCTTGACAGTAAATAAAATGTTTTATAATCATATTTTTTTATATTTAATAAAATATGATTTTTTGGGTCAGTTGGCCTTTCTGTGTGGAGTTTGCATGTTTACCCTGTGTTTGCGTGGGTTTCCTCCAGGTGCTCTGGTTTCCTCCACAGTCCAAAGACATGTGGTACAGGTGAATTGGGTAGGCTAAATTGTCCGTATTGTATGAGTGTGAGTGAGTGTGTATGGATGTTTCCCAGTGATGGGTTGCAGCTGGAAGGGCATCCATTGCGTAGAACAGGGGTCACCAAACTTGTTCCTGGAGGGCCGATGTCCTGCAGATTTTAGCTCCAACCCTAATCAAACACACCTGAACAAGCTAATCAAGGTCTTACTAGGTATATTTGAAACACCCAGGCAGGTGTTTTGAGGCAAGTTGGAGCCAAACCCTGGAGGGACACCGGCCCTGCAGGACCGAGATTGGTGACCCCTGGCGTAAAACATATGCTGGATAAGTTGGCGGTTCATTCCGCTGTGGTGACCCCAGATTAATAAAGGGACTAAGCCGAAAAGAAAATGAATGAATGAATGAATTTGTTAAGAAACCTTTTGAGGGGTGTCAGGATCAGTGATGATAATTATTTTATTACAAGTCTGTAAGACTTATTTGAGTTAATATTTAGGTTATTTACTAAAATATATAATTTAAATCATTTATGGAGGTAAATACAGTAAATAGTCTGTATAAAAAGGTTGAATAAACCAATGCAAACAATCTAGTCTTTATGAACAAATTATTTAACAAATGATGATACTGCAGTACTATATTTGTAGTCTTTTAATAGCATCATGTGTACAAGATAGAGAGGGTATAAAAAGTTGATTGTTTGTTTTGAAGTTTGTGAGACGGAATTTGTCCAATACAAAACCTAAAACATGCGGTTGTTGTCATGCGGTGAACTCGGCCAATCGTGTAATGTCTGTGTCGTCATCGCAGGTCCTGCAGTCTCTCCTCAGATGCTGCATAGGCTGAAGTCGTCTGATCTCGGGACGTTGTCGCGGTACTTTGATGCATGTGACAGTCACGTGGCGTTCGCGCAGCATCAACCCGGACAAAATTTCTAACCGACGTGCACCGCTTTAAGACAGATTTTGATCGAGCTGCGCAGCTCACCGAACGCACCTGTTGTGTTTCCATCATAGTTTATGCACATTTTTTTAACTGTATAAAAGGTTCCTACTCAATTGTATGCATATGTTTTTATGTGCCTTTTCAAAATACAGTATATGCACATCTTGGCATTTACATTAAGCATTTTGTATGCAATATTCTAAAATGCACATACAAATAGACAGAGGTGTGCAATACTGACTTACATTTACTTGAGTAAAATATGTGGGTATTTTGAGTACATTTAAAGATGTGTAGTTTTACTCAAGTACATTTTTTTATTTTTACTTCACTACATTTGGTGGTGTTCCTCTATTACTGTCAAATGGTATTAAATATGATTCATACAACGTTTGCAAATATTGCAAGGTGCCAGGAGAGGTTGCTATAGAGACGCTTCTCCTGCTTTTGCTTAGTGGAACACTTGTGTTGGAACGATGGCTGAAGACGTGCGAGTTTATTAGATCAGATCACCCAAGGCCTTAGGTTCAGTCTATGCTCTAATATGTTGAAAAGAATAGTTTCATAATGCGACGCAAACTGACATTGCAACATATACATGAATTTTGTCAATAAGTGTCAAAATGATCCCTATTTGAACCCTATTATTGGTAATTTGGTAACTATGAGCAATTTTTGCTTAATGTAATGCCAAATTTCCAATCTCACAAGAAAACGTAAGTGTTTTACGTTTTGTCAGTTTGGTGGCTAATTGGTACGAGTTCAGTCGTACGAAAATGTATGATTTTAAAAAGGAGGCGTGGCAATCGAGTTAAATTGTACGAATCAGATCATACGAATTAGCCACTAAATCAAAAATTAACGAATTGCCATGAGATTTTGTTGCAAATTTCACACACCAGCCAAGTACATATGCTCTCTTGTGAAGGCAGATAAACTTATATATATATATAAATATATATATATAAATATATATATATATATATATATATATATAAATATATATATATATATATATATATATAAATATATATATATAAATATATATATATAAATATATATATAAATATATATATATATATATATATATATATATATATATATATATATATATATATATATATATATATATATATATATATATATATATATGTATCCCTGTTTATTTATGCCTTTGAATTGCATTATGGGATCTTGATCTTTCCTCCAACAACTTTTAACCTTGAAAAGTTAGAATAAGTGACTTTTATTAACATTTTTAATTGTTTGCTGTGCTATATTGTGTGGGTTGATGTTGTATATTACATTACAAAACCCTTGTAATGAACTGTCTGTACATTTTCTGTTATTTTAGACTTATTTCTCTATATATTGTATTTCTTATACATTATATTATTTCAAACTATTAAAATATCAATAAATGTCACTTTTTTAAACTGTAGAGTTGAATTTTCAACATCAAAAGTGGACAGAACAGAGATCAACATCCCATAATGCAATTTACAAGTATACAAGTGTATAAATATTGAGTAAATCTATCCTCAAATACTTGTACCTTTACTTGAGTACAGATTAGGGATACTCTACCCTCCTCTGAAAACAGGTGGATGAAAATCAAGCTAATTATAGTGCAGATTAAAGAAACAGTGAAGCGCTCTCACCTATCGGCATGAACGGTTTCGAGTTGAGGCTGGGAGCTGAAATGCCGATGCCATTGACAGCAAACACCCTCATTTCATACAAGATGCCCTCAATCATGCGCTTGGCCTCGTATGTGGTGCTCTCGTAGACGTCAAAGTTCAGTTTCGTCCATCTAGATGATCCTTTCTTCTTCCTCTCCATCAGATAGCCTGGAAAACACAAGCAGAACTGATACAACTTCCTCATTTATATAATTCAATCAATATTTTCCCTCATAACTTTACAAATGAGTATGTCTAAATTTGATTATATTTATTTTCATATATCCTTAGCTGGAACATTGATAAAATTTGATTCCATTAAAAAACAAAAACCATTCCACATCTCAAATATATAACTTCAACTGTGTTAATTATTTAAAGGGATAGTTCACCCGGAAATTAACATTTACTCACTATTTACTCACCCTCAAGTGGTTCTAAACTTTCTTTCTCCATCTGAACTCAAAAGAAGATATTTTGAAGAATGCTGAAAAGTGGTAACCATTTACTTGCATACAGTTGAAGTCAGAATTATTAGCCCCCCCTGTTTATTTATTTTCCCCAATTTCTGTTTAACAGAAGGATGATTTTTTTTCAACACATTTCTAAACATAATAGTTTTAATAACTCATATTTTTCAAGACACTTCTATACACCTTAAAGCGACATTTAAAGGCTTAATTAGGTTAATTAGGTTAATTAGGCAGGTTAGAGTAATTAGGCAAGTTATTGTATAATGATGGTTTGTTCTGTAGATTATCAAAATAAATATAGCTTAAAGGGGCTAATAATTTTGTCCTTAAAATGTTTTTTAAAAAATTAAAAACTGCTTTTATTCTAGCCGAAATAAAACAAATAAGACTTTCTCCAGAAGAAAAAATATTATCAGACATACTGTGAAAATTTCCTTGCTCTGTTAAACATCATTTGGGAAATATTTTAAAAAGAAAAAACAATTCAAAGGGGGGCTAAAAATTCTGACTTCAACTATAGTAGGAAAAACAAATACTATGGACGTCAATGGTTACACAATTGCAGCATTCTTCAAAATATCTTCTGTAAAGGATGACAGAATTTTCAGTTTTGGTGAACTATCCCTTTAAGGGTTTAACTATACATTTATTTAATTAATTCACAAATAATTGTCATGCATGCACTGGCTCTATTTTATTACCCGAGTTAAGTTTGTGCGTCCTTTAAGTGAAATCAAACTAGCTTGACGTCATTTGAAAGCTAAATCATTAAAAACGCAGTTCATTTAAAGCCCTTCAGCAGAAACTCCTTTACCCTTTAAAGGTGCTCCTCCATCAAACTTTGGAGGATCCCAGATGATATTAGCATTGTCTTCTCCAACTCCAGTGCACTTCACGTTCTCAGGAGGATCAGGAACATCTGCAAAAGAGCAAAGACTTTAGAAACATCTACAACAGCATGGGTTTGACTCTCAGAAACTGATCATGTGATTTCATTGAATGCTAAGCGAGTCACTTTGGGTAAAACCATTTGTCAGTTTTATAGTGGTAAAATCAGCATCTTACCAGGACTCTGCAGTGTAAGGCTTATAGCTTTTGTCATTAGTGCATTATGTTGTTATGAAATAACTTAGCATGAATAAGTGTTCTATGTGCTGATGACGTATGCATTCATTTTGCACTGAAATATCTGTTGTTGTTACATTCTCAGCAGAATGTCAGTGATCAATGCGTTGACAGATTTTTTTTAGCACTGAAACTAGCTTGTGCTAATGTTGCGTTTTTAACTAAATGAAAGTGTTGACAATGCATTTGTTTTGGACTTAAATAAGTCATTGGTAATGTTGCAATGTTTTTTTTTTGCAATCCCAGCATGTTTTCCTTGCAAATAAGTCGCTAATTGTGGCATGTTTACACCTGATGACATCAGCAACGACTATCGCCGTCGACTCGACTTTAATATAAGTTGACTTCCAAAAAAATATATATACATACATATACACACACAGTGCTCAGCATATATGAGTACATCCCTCACAAATCTCTCTTTTAAATTTATATTTTTAATAGGAAGCTATACAACAATATATTTGTGCATATACATGAGATTAGTCAGTACTGGAGCCATATCTGGAGCTAATCTAACAAAATAACTTACAATAACAGTCCAAAAACTAGTACAGCCAAATTTACATGTTAAAGAAAAATATTAAATACAAAAAGAGGAAAAATCTAAATAAAAAAAAAGGAAAAATCAACAGAAGCAAAAAAATTGACAAATTTAGTTGAAATTTTGTAGGTAGTATTTTTTTTTTTTTGCAATATTTAGCTTGAATTTATTTGTATTATATTTCAATTTCTAAACATGTTTGGTGACTAAAATATTATTTAAATAAATATATCTGTTTAATAAAAGAGCAATTCCAGCGTTATGGATGTGACATTTGCAGTAAAATCTCAAAATATAAATTAACAGGATGTATATGTTAACATTATATTGAAGCATTTCTTTATATTTTTCAAAACAACTAGCCACAGAGTTGTGGGAGCAGAAAAATATCAATCTGTAAACATTTTTTATATTTAAAATGAGAAAAATAAACGTACATTATGGATGTGATAAAAAAAAGTCTGCAAGTTTACAGTCTACAAGATACTTTGTAGAATCTCTGAATTAAACTGCACAACCCAAACGAATCGATGATAATCAAAAGGATAAGAGTTAGATCACTGTAGAACAAACATGACTGATTTTATTTGATTTTACATATTTGTATTTATGAGGAAAATGCTCCGTCATGGATGTGACAGATGTGAGATTGCCACTTGTGTGACTTTTTCTAAATCAAATATAATTGTTTGAAAACACTGACAGAGGCATTTTTGGGTATTTTTAAAGCACTACAAAATACAAGCCTACACAAAAAGCGCAGAAACGGTTTTGCTATTTTGGCAAAAACTAAATTATTTCATGGCATTTCATGACATTTGCATCCAAATCTGTTTTGTTTAAATGCACCAAAATACATTGCCTATATTCACTGAGAAAAGGAGAAAAATATTTCAAAATAGGGAGAAAAATTTCAAAATAGGGTGTACTCAATTATGCTGAGCACTGTATATATATATATTTCTTAAGATGGCTAATGATATTGAATTATATATATATATATATATATATATATATATATATATATATATATATATATATATATATATATATATATATATATATATAAAATATATAAAATAAATAATAACTAATAATAAGTAGGGTCTGCTTTGTGCCTTTTGACTTTGGCTTTATACCACAGAATGATTAAAGGTCCCTTGAAGTGCTTTTTTTGTGCATTTTTATTCGATGTTTGATGTAGTCTCAACATGAAGAGAAGGCGGGGTATAAAGTAGCCCCTCCCCTTTAAAAAACTGCCAATAGCATTTTGTTTTATCACAGCTCTGCCAGTGAGGGTGGTTGAGCTTAAGCGCATCAAATGAAAAGCGTCTTGAAGGGGGCGGGGCATGTCAGACACTAGAGAGCATTTGATTGGTCAGAAGTTTTGATGAGAAACTGAAGTTTGAGGTGACATGAATAAAACCGTTGTTCCATTTAGGCGGAAGTGACAAACTACAAGCCTTGCACGTTTATAACAGATTTATATTTTCTAAATGCTAATTTTGGTGCGCACTAGCTTATAGATATCCTAAAAACTAACAATACTGACACTAACATCTAAAAAAATGTATTTTATTTTAACTGGACCTTTAGGAAATCACATTTTTTCCTAGTGATAAAGGCTAGCATTATAATTCAGGCATTCAGTCCTTCCAGATCTGATTGGTTCTGCTGATCTGCCGCTGGAAACACACCTACGATTTTGATGAACAGGTGGGCTTTGTCTTCTCCCGCCGGGTTGGTGACAGTGATGGTGTAGTTGCCTTCATCTTCTCGCTCTGCTCCTTCAATGATGAAGCAGCTCAGGTCTTTCTTGTTTTCCACACGGACTCGGCCCTCCGAGTCTGTCACCGGCTGTAAGGCACAGCGCTTGGATTTAGTCTTTTAGAAAACGCCATTCACTAGTTTGGGCTATTTGCACAGCTAGTCTTTTTCAGCCACCGATAAACTTTCACAGTAATATTTCACAGTAGGTATTTTTGCTCTTGCAGATTCCATATTACCCACAATGCCAAATCTGAGATAAATAACTAGACCAGATAATGACATTTATAGCTGTTTTCCCTTAATTAAAACGTCATTCACACATGAGGAACTGTTATGCATTGATTTAGGAGATGTCTGTACCTTATCATCCCTCATCCAGCAAACCACGGGAGCAGGTTCTCCAGTGATCTCCACATCCAGACGCAGCTTGTTTCCAGCCACAACAATGATGGTGTTTTGGGAAACCATGTTACCAGCAACATCCAAATGGATTTTGGGAGGATCTTAAAAAAGATAATTTCAAGCCATCAAAATAAGAATGTATTGAATTATCATTTAATGTTTTCTACAAAGATAAAATACTGAAATGAGACTAAATGTTAACAATAACATATACCTTCTTACAATTACATAAGTGCTGCATTAGGAAAAAATCAGTAACATTTAACTACAGAAATGGTCAACAAAACATAACCTTTATGGAAGCACAAAAAATATATATATAAGAAGCAAAAAAAAAACACCACGAATGCAATCAAGAAAAAAGACCTATATGAAAGCAATAAAAAACTATAAGAAAGCATTAAAAAAACAATTGTATATGGAAGCAATAAAAAACCCATAAGGAAACCATCAGAAAAATGTAAATGCAAACAATAAAAATTAAAACTATACAGAAATAATAAAAACTATACAGAAGCCATTAAAACAAACACTATGAAAGCATTCAAGAAAAAACTATATGAAGCAAAAAAAAAAACTATATGGAAAGCATAAAAAAATGCAAACATAAGTTTTAAAAAACAATTCGGAGGCAATAAGAACTATACAAAAGCCTTTAAAACAAACAAACAAACAAACAAACAAACAAACAAACAAAAACACTTTGATAGCAATAAAAAACAAGTATGTGGAAGCAATAAAAAAATATGAAATACGAAACTTTACAAAAATAAAAAACCCACATGAAAGCAATCAAAAAAAACATATGAAGCAATAAAAACTATAAGGAAACTATAAAAAAATGTAAATGAAAACAATAAAAACAAAAACTATAAGAAAGAAGCCATCAAATAAAAAAAAATAAACACTATGAAAGCAGTTTTTAAAAAACTATAGAGAAGCAATAAAACTATTCAGAAGCCAACAAACAAATAAATAAACAAAAACACTTCAAGAATAAAAGTAATCAAGAAAAAAACATATGAAGCAATAAAAAACGATAAGCAAACCATCAAAAAAATTAATGAAAACAATAAAAATAAAAACAATACGAAAAAACTATAAAAGCCATCAAAAATATAACGCTCTGAAAGCAGTTAAAAAAACTTTACGGAAGCAATAAAAACTATATAGAAGCCAACAAACAAACAAAAAACACTTTGATACCAATAAAAAAACAACTATATGAAAGCAATAAAAAATCCACACGGAAGTAATACAAAACTTTACAAAAATAAAAAACCCACATAAAAGCAATCAAGAAAAAACATATGAAGCAATAAAAACTATACAGAAGCCAACAAAAACAAACAAACAAACAAACAAACAAAAAACACTTTGATAGAAATAAAAAAAACTATATGGAAGTAATACTAAACTATACAGAAGCCATCAAAAAAACAACAACAACAAACAAACAAACAAACTATAAAACACTGATAGCAAAAACTACTATGTGGAAGCAATAAAAAAACAATAGGGTAACATTAAACTACACAAAATAAAAAAAATTTTAAACACAGCCCCTCTGTTTTTTTCAAATCATTTATAAACATAATAGTTTTAATAACTCATTTCTAATAACTGATTTCTTTTATCTTTGCCATGATGACAGTAAACAATATTTGACTAGATATTCTTCAAGACACTTCAATACAGCTTAAAGTGACATTTAAAGGTTTAACTAGGTTAATTAGGTTAACTAGGCAGGTTAGGGTAATTAAGCAAGCTATTGTTTAATGATGGTTTGTTCTGTAGACTATCGAAAAAATATATAGCTTAAAGGGGCTAATAATATTGACCTTAAAATGGTTTTTAAAAAATGAAAAACTGCTTTTATTCAAGCCGAAATAAAACAAATAAGACTTTCTCCAGAAGAAAAAATATTATCAGACATACTGTGAAAATTTCTTTGCTCTGTTAAACATCATTTGGGAAATATTGAAAAAAAATAAAAATAAATTTAAGGGGGGCTAATAATTCTGATTACTACTGTACGAAGCAATAAAAAACCTACAAGGAAACCATCAGAAATATGTAAATGGCAACAATAAAAATAAAAACTATATGGAAGTAATAAAAAACTACACAGAAGACATAAAAAACTATAAAATCAATGATAAAGCCTATTTGAAGCAAAAAAAAAAAAAAAAGGAAAGCATCAAAAAAGTCAACAGAAGAATAAAAATACAGAAGCAATAAAAAAATGAAAGCGATCAATAAAAAAACAACTATATGGAAGCTACATAGTAGCCATAAAAAACACAATAAAAGCAAAAAACTTTATGAAGCAATAATAGAAACCTATAAGGGAACCATCAGATAAATGTAAACGGAAATAAAAGATAATAAAAACAACACAAAATTACAATAAAAACTATCAAGAAGCCATAAAAAAAAACCACCATGAAAGCATTTAAGAAAAAAAACTTTAAAGCAATAAAATACCCAATAAGTAAAGCATCAAAAAAATGTAAACGGGAGCAATAAAATTTTTTTTAACTATACAGAGTTAATAAAAAAAACTCTACAGAAGCCATAAAAAAACACTATGAAAGCATTTAAGAAAAAACCTGTATGAAGCAATAAAAAACCTTCATGGAATTAAAAAAAAAACTACACAGAAGTCATAATAAAACTAGGAAAGCAATCAAAAAACCTATACGAAGCAAAAAAAAAAACCTTTAGGAAAGCATCAAAAAATGTTAACAGAAGAAAAAAATATATATATTAGTAATAAAAAACTATACAGTAGCCATAAAAAAGCGATCAATAAAAAAACAACTATACGGCAGCTATATGAAAGCCATAAAAAACACAACAAAAGCAAATAAGAAAAAACCTTTACGAAGCAAAATAATAAAAGTAAGAAAACCATCAAAAAATGTAAACAGAATCAATAATAAAAAAACACTACGAAAGCAATAAAAAACCTATATGGAGGCCATCAAAACAATGTGTACGCAAGCAAATAAATAAAAACTATACAGAAGTAATAAACAACTATAGAGAAGCCATAAAATAAACAAAAAATAAAAACAATAGGAAAGCAATCAAGAAAAACAATTATATGGAAGCAATAAAAAACTATGGAATTAATTAATCAGATACATAAAATCTACAGCAAGAAAAAATATGTATTTGGTGGATTAATTCTTGTCCTACCTTGTCTGGGAACATAGTCAATCTTGATTTCTGAAATAAGAATGAAGATCTGATTATTTAGTCATTCAACATCAATAAATCTGAGGTAGTTTTGCTCACTATAGAGATTTACCCAGGAAGTTGAGTTTAGCGGAGATGGAGAGCGCATAACCATCCGGCACAAATGTGTAATCTCCAGCATCCCCAGGCTTCACGTCGTCAATAGTTAAACGATGAATTCTGAAAACACACACACATTTCAAGTAAGGATATTAGCATACAAACACACAGGTGGTGAGGTTAGCTTCGGTTTTCTTGTTGAAGTAATTGCTAAGCTTTAATCATGCCATCTGGGTTTATCAGTATACTGACAAAAGTTGCAAACAAGGGTTTTTAAAAAGAACTCTAATCTTCTGTGCAATTATTAAATGTACATAAAAGTTTAGACAAGTTTAGATTAGCTTTTAAGTAAAGCTAATCTAGGAGCAAAGTGAAGGAATGCTGACCTGCCGATGTGAGAAATCTTAATGCGCTCACTGGGCAGAACTTCCACTCCGTCTTTAAACCATTTGCCTGTCACTTTCTCATCAGACACTTCACACTTGAACATAGCTTGCTCTGCCGATTTGACTGTAAGATCGGCGATACTTTGCAACACTTCCAGTTCCTTATCTAGAAACGAATTGGACAAAAAGAAAGTTCAATTTCAGGCTGCAAATTCTGTGGTTACATACCTAAACAATGGTCGAATAGAGAGATCAGATGTTAAGTATCGTTTAATTTCCTATAGTATCGTATAATTTTGTTTCATATAGTTTTGTCTCGTATTGTTTCTTTTCATATATTACATATCGTATCGTACTATATCATTTTGTTTTGTTTCATTTTATATTATATCGTATCGTATTGTTTAGTTTAATTTCAAATCATATTGTATCGTATCATATTGTATCGTTTTGTTTTCTTTCATATCATATTGGTTCGTATCATATCGTATTGTACTGTTACGTTTTCTCATATCATATATCACATCATTTCATATTGTATCATTTATCATATCATATATCATATCATACCGTATCGTTTTGTTTAATTTCATATGATATTGTATCGTTTTGTTTCATATCATATATCATATTGTATATCATATCATATCGTACCGTATCGTTTCGTTTCATTTTATCATTTCATGTTGTATCGTTTTGTTTCAAGTCATATCATTTCATATCATATTATATCATATCATATTATATCATATCATATTGTTTCATTTCATATCATATTATAAACCGTACCATATCGTATCGCACCATATCATTTCGTTTCATTTTATTTCATGTCGTATCGTATTGTTTAGTTTAATTTCATATCATATCATATGGTATCTTTTTGTTTTATATCATATCGTATCGTATTGTTTCGTTTCATATCATACATTGTATCATATTGTATCGTTTTGTATTGTTTATTTATTGTCATGTCAGGTTCATTAGATATCGTCATGGCAAAAACTATGTAGAAAAATACAAATATAATAAATACAATAAAAACCATTAAAACAGACAAACACAAGTTATATTACATCACACTTTTTACATTGATATATTTTTTGTCTAGATTTGACTAATCAATAAAAAGCCTTCTACAAACATCAAAAGCTGGACAGTCCAATAAAATATATTTAACCGAGAGAAGTACAAAATCATTTTACATAATAAAATTCACAATATTTTGGAAAATAAGTTGCGTATTTATACATGCACGACATATATGATATGTATCTTTGAAATCAAAACATTAACATGTAATTTTAATATTTGATTTGGATTCCTGTATCTCTGATCTCTATATTCAAAGACAAGATCAGCTTATGCTTTCACTTTTGGCCTGATTGCCTCAAGTTTGAACTTTTTGCATCTCTTTATCATGAATGAAAAGTAAACGTTCAAATGAACAAGAAGAGAGTCGTTTTCTGCTAAAAGAAGATATTTTGAAGAAAGCTGAAAACCTGTAACATTGACTTCCATAGTATTAGTTTTTGCTACAGTGGACGTCAATAAACAGCATTTTTCAAAATATCTTCTTCTGTGTTCAACAGAAGAAAGAAACTCATAAATGTAAAGAGGGAGTAAATGATGACAGAATTTTAATTACTGCATGAAATATCCCATAAAATCTTCTATTAGATCAGATGTTACCTTCAACAATCAGCTCTCCTTTCGAATGGCCTCCGTTGGTGTACACATAGAACATGCCGTTGTCTTCCAAAGTCGCTTCTTGAATAATGAGACAGTGGCGTTTTCCATCCTTTTTAAAACGGTACTTTGAATCTTTGTCATCTCGAGACAGCTGCTGTTCCTCAAACAACCTAAAAACACACATACATTCTTGAAAATATACTTAATTGAAAATATACTTACTTTATAGACTTGACAACACAGTTTAAGTCAGAATTATTAGCCCTCCTGAATTATTACTCCCCCTGTATGTTCTTTCCTCAATTTCTGTTTAATGGAGGGAAAAGTTGTTTCAACACATTTCTAAACATAATAGTTTAATAACTCATTTCTAATAACTGATTTATTTTATCGTTGCCATGATGACAGTACATAATATTTTACTGGATATTCTTCAAGACACTAGTATTCAACTTAAAGTGACATTTAAAGGCTTAACTAGGTTAATTAGGCAAGTCATTGAATAACGATGGTTTGTTCTATGGACAATCCAAAACAAATATTGCTTAAGTGGGCTAATAATATTGACCTCAAAATGGTTTTAAAAAACTAAAACTGCTTTTATTCTAGCCAAAATAAAACAAATAAGACTTTAGGAAAAACTGTGAAAAATCATTTGCTCTGTTAAACATCATTTCGGAAATATTTAAAAAAGAAAAAGAAATTCACAGAAGGGCAAATTTTTATTATTATATTTATTTTTTTGATATTTTGATGAGAATAAGATTCTGAAATATTATTAATACATTCTAAAATTCGAATGCTAAGAGTGTTAAAAATGTAATTTATCACTATAAGGGAAAGCTGAATTTTCAGCACCATTTCTGTCACATGATCCTTCAGAAATCATTCTAAAATGAAGATTTAATTCTCAAAAAACATTTCTGATTATTATTAATGATTAAGGAAACAATATTGAATCAATAATAATTAAACAACCTGATTCAATTCTGAAAAAAAAAGTTAGAGAATTTTAAAAAAAACTAAAAAAAGAAACATTCCTAATTATTATTAATAATTTAGGTAACAATAATGAAAATATTCAATATGATCACTATGGTTTGATTTATTTTCCAGACAATAGGATTCTGAAATATTATTGCAATTTAGAATAAATGGTTTCAATGCTAAGAGTGTTAAAAATGTAATTTATCACTATCAGGCAAAGTAATTACTGTCACATGATCCTTCAGAAATCATTTTAATATGTAGATTTTTTTTCTTAAGAAACGTTTCTAATGATTATTAATGATTTAGGAGACAATAATGAAATTATTTTATATGATCAGTATGGTTTGATTTGATTTATTTAGCAGACAATAAGATTGAAATGTTTTCAATGTTAAGAGTGTTAAAAATGTCATTTATCACTATCAGGCAAAGCTGAATTTTCAGCACCATTACTGCCACATGATCCTTCAGAAACCATTCTAATATGAGGATTTAATTCTCAAGACACTTTTCTAATTATTATTAATGATTTAGGAAACAATAATCAAATTCTTCAATATGATTTGATTGGGGTGACGCGGTTGTGCAGTGGGTAGTGCTGTCGCATAACAGCAAGAAGGTCGCTGGTTCGAGCCTCAGCTGGGTCAGTTGGCGTTTCTGTGTGGAGTTTGCATGTTCTCCCCATGATGGCGTGCGTTTCCTCCGGGTGCTCCGGTTTCCCCCATAAGTCTAAACATATGCACTATAGCTGAATTGGGTAAGATAAATTGTCCGTAGTGTATGTGTGAGAATGAGTGTGTATGGATGTTTCCCAGTGATGGGTTGCAGCTGGAAGGGCATCCGCTGCGTAAAACATATGCTGGATAAGTTGGCGGTTCATTCCGCTGTGGTGACCCCAGATTAATAAAGGGACTAAGCCGAAAAGAAAATGAATGAATGAATGATTTGATTAGATTTATTTTGCAAACAATAAGATTCTGAAATATGATTAGAATTTAGAGTAAATGTTTTCAATGCTAAGAGTGTTAAAAATGTAATTTATCACCATGATGCACAGCTGAATTTTCAGCCCCATTACTGTCACATGATCCTTTAGAAATCATTCTAATATGTGAATTTTATACTAAAGAAAGTTTTTTCATATTATTATTAATGGTTTAATAAAACAATATTCATTCATTCATTCATTTTCCTTCGGCTTAGTCCCTTTATTTATCAGGGGTCGCTACAGCGGAATGAACCGCCAACTTATCCAGCATATGCTTTACACAGCAGATGCCCTTCCAGCTGCAACCCAGTGCTGGGAAACACCCATACACTCTCACATTCACTACGGCCAATTTAGTTCATCAATTCCCCTATAGCGCATGTGTTTGGACTGTGGTGGAAACCGGAGCACCTAGAGGAAACCCACACCAACACTGGAAGAACATGCAAACTCCACACAGAAATGCCAATTGGCCCAACCGGGACTCAAACCAGCGACCTTCCTGCTGCGTGAGGCGACAGTGCTAACCACTGAGCCACCGTGCCGCCAGAAACAATACTGAATCATTTGCAATTATTAATAGTAATTAAAAAAACTGATTAATTTCTGAAAGTTCATGTGATCCTGACTTTGATTGAAGCGAGAATATTAAATATTTGACACTTCTGTACTTGTAGTGTATACACAGAAAGACATAAATATTACTTTGGGTAGTTTGTGCTGAAGAAATATATTATTTAAATATTACTTCATGTGTCCAATGTTGCAAGTCCCCTTGAAATATATATATTTTTAGTGTTATTTTTGAATGTGTATGTATTGTTTTTTTTCTAGAGACCAAATATGTGTAATAACATAAGCTATATTTGAGTGTTTATATGCAAAGCATGCATTTTACGATCTGGTAAGACTAATGTTTTTTAATGTGGTGTCCCTGTAAAAAAATAAATAAATAAAAATAAATAAAATTGTATATTTGTAATTTGTTTACCAAATGACGTGAGCTCCCTCCTCAGACACTTCAATCTCAAACTCCACTCGTTCTCCAACCACAACATGATAATCATCCAGAAGTTTAGTGATGGTGATTGGTGGTTCTGCAATGCACAAATGAAATATGGTTAATTAAACAATATATTAACAACATAAACAACAACAAGAATGCATTGTACTTATAACAAAATAATAATGTCAGAATGATCAGACAAGTTTTACATTTTACTTTAGGTTTATTGTGAGAAACTAAGAAGCTTTAGAAAGAATTTGACAGTGTTGGGCAGTAGCGTCGCTACAAGTAACTTAGTCACGCTACTAGCTTAACTACATTACTCAGTAGCGTGGCGGTAGCGTCAATACTTTTAAAATCAATAGCTTTTCAGAAGCGAAGCTATTATTTTAAGCAAGTAGCACAGTAGCGTCCACACAAGCTACATTTGCTGATTGCAGATCAATAAGTGATGCCACCGACATTAACGGAGCGTGAGGATGGTATCTAGCCGATGAAAGTAAACCCATGGCTGCGTTCGAAACCGCTGACTACTCAGTAGGTAGAAGTATAAATGAATTCCGACGTAATACATCCACCATTTTGTCTTTGTCACTTGACCTACCTGCGTCAGTTGCGTCGCTTCACTCCCATTCATGAATTTTCTCACGGGGCATCATGGGATAGTGCAGCGTGCATGGGATGCGCACTTCAGAATCTAGTAGTTATCTGTAGTAAGGAAGTAGTAAGTTTTCCGGGTACTTCTCGCATACTGACTTTCGAATACTATGGCTGCGTCTGAAACCTCATACTTCCATACTATACAGTGTGCTAAAATCAGTATGCGAGCCGAGTAGTTTGTCCGAATTCATAGAATTTGAAAATCAGTAGTATGCGGTTTCGGACGCAGCCCATATAATGGCGAGAATGGCGATTTCTTCTACTTCCTGTTTTACAGTGGTCGAAAACAAACTTTTTAGTGCGTTACTGCCACTGGTCAGTGACATTGCCAATGAATTAGACTAATGCGAGAAATTTGCTTGATGGCAAGATGACTGAGGGAGAGAAGTTATTTCTGAAGCAGGATTTTTCGTGACCATACCTCGAGAAGTACATGTCAAGATCATAGGTTAAGATGCAATAACATTAATTCTGAAAAATACTTTAATAATGTGTAGTAAGTAGGGGAGCGCGGGGCACAAAGTAACGCGGGGTAAAATGTAACAGAGTTTTAAGGTATTTGCTCAGGGTAACCATGGCATGCTTCCGAGGTTTTCACCAGTGTCGGCAGACGTCTTCCTGCCAATTTTTCAAAAAGTTTGGCGAAATTTGATTGAGAAACCATTTTGCAGAATAAAAGTATTTTTATTAAACTCAATATTTTTTATTTTAAAAAAACCTATAAAATAAGTTCGTAAAATCTTAGATTGTTGTGATTGCCGTCTTCTAGACTAAAAGATGGAACCATTTTGAAAGGTGTAAAAAACACACAGTGACTGCTAGCCAGTTATAAGGAAAGCCCGATACAGCGGGGTTAGGTGTAACAGGGTTTTACAATTAAGCCACACACTGTTGGACACCAATTAAACAAACAAAATAATTTTGGAATTTTGAGTGTAACGTTAAGAACTTTATAAATAAAATGTTTTTTAATAGAAAATATTTTTAATAAACAAAAAAATATTTTATTGCTAATACTGCAAATGAATGCATTGTATAATAATGGATAATAATCCAAATGTTTTTATAAATAAATAAATAAATAAACATACTTTGCTATGTAGAATAAAAAATAAATTAAGCCAAGTACTTAGCAAATATAGTTACTATTTAAAGTAAACTGGATTTAAATTAATTGTATAAAATCTGCTTTTTTAAGCATGTGTTACAACTAACCCTCTCTGTCTGTTACAACTTGCCGCACATTTATACTCCTGGCGCTTTTGGCAATACTGCACAGAAACCGGCGATCATACAACCAGTGCTCATTTGTAGGAGAGGCTTGTGTGTTGCTGGTAAATAACAAATGGTTTGTCTAACCCCATTACTTTGTTCATTATTTGGACAAAACCAAAAAGTGTTCCTTTGTGTCCCACTCTCCTCTACTATAATGTTTTTGAACTACACAATAGTAAAGTACTCAAATTAATTTGTTGTGGTGTTTTTTATTATATATAAATATATATGGTAATTACTATTAGTTCATGATAGTTACTAATAATCCTACATTATGTAGTGTAATTCATTAATGAAGAGTTGTAAATATATAATGCTTCTTCCTAAATATTTCCCTTTACTATAAATTTACTATAGTATTTTAAATGTGTAACACCTGGTTTTATTGGATTTCTTGTCTTTGCTGTTATATACTATAATTAGTTTGTTTGGAGCAGCATATTACTATTTACAGTAAATAATTGATCTGAACAATTATGCCTCATATGCTTCATTGACAGTTTTATTGATCACTAGGAGATGATTGACTTGGATTTAAGTTGCTTCGATTTAAAAATGAAAATTGCAAAAAATAGCTTAGATGTCAAGTAGCTTTTAGCTTAGCTTGCTACATTTTCCAAAGGGTAGCTTTTAGTGTAGTTAAGCTACATTTTAAGTAGAGTAGCTTATAGCTCAGCTCATAACATTTTTCAAGTGGCTTGCCCAACACTGGAATTTGATACTAATTTAATTAAAAAGAAATGATCAATTAGCTTTTGCATGAGAGTTTTTTAGGTTGTAAATAGTTACTGAAAAGGTTAAGTGGTGGAGCTAGGTGGTAACTCTACAGATGAGCTGAATTTTGAGGGAAAAATTGAAAGGCAATAAATATTAATTAATTTGCACACACACCTTTAACAAAAACTTCAGTGAAGCATTTATCATTCCCGACCACGCATTCATACGCAGCATCA
>NC_079458.1:4149018-4184018 GCF_903798145.1 Danio aesculapii
GTTTGCTGGAAATTCAAACTGAATTTAGAAATAGTTTTAAACAAATCTTTGAGCTTAACAAACTAAATTAAATATGTAGGCTAATGGATGTCTTCAGTGGAGTGCGTACAACACCGTTTCCTTATCCACCAAAGTAAAGGAGTAAAGAGTACAAGTAAAGAGAAAGTAAAGAGGCTGAATGGAGGAGGCTTGTTCTTTATCCTCGCTAGTATCTTTTTTCTCACTAGTGAAGCATTCAGTTTTTCCATTTACAAAGTCGCTATGAAAAATAGCAACTGCATCACTATAAGACGCAACTGACTCTTAAAGAGAATTGGAGATGAGACTCTAATTGGTTTAATGCACGTTATGCTCAAAACGCACCCAGAACTTATTAAGAGAATAAGCACAACCCTGTTAGACCATGCACCGTGGCACAGAGCGTATTTTTCCATCCTTAAAATAAGTGGATTCGGACCTGCCCTTAATGCTTTTGCACCATGTGCTTTAGACTTTGCACCTAGATCATTAAAATAGGGCCGATTATGTTCAGAAATGTGTTAAGAAAAATCTTCTCTTTGTTAAACATATATTGGGAAAAAAATATACAGGGGGGCTAATAATTCAGGAGGGCTAATAACTAGGACTTCAACTGTATATGTAACAATGTGCATCTAATAATTTCAGCTATGATATTCAATCCTTGCCACTCAATCTAAAAACGTTGCATATATTGTCGACTCAGACTTACGCTCTTTTGAAGGCAGACAAAATATCCGCTTGCTCCTCTTGTTCAGCAGCTATGAAAACAGGACACATTATAAACACAGAGCAGCCATTGATCACGTGTTATTTAAGCTGTGTCTGACTGTGTGAAGGTGCACTAACCCTCCACCGTGACCTCAAAGGTGCAGCTGTCACATTTGTCTTTGGCAGACACTTCACACCTGTATCCACCCGCATCTCCTGGGACCACCTTGACTAACTTCATCTCATACGTGTAGATCTGACACAGAATGGACGGAGAAAGAGAGAGAGAGGAAGAGTTTTGAATTGAAATGATTGCTATATCAATTGTCGATAAGTACACCAAGATTGTGTCCATAACTTGAATTAAAACCTGACAAATTGCCTAAAACAGAATTATTAAACTAGGTTTTTCAAACATTTTGCCTTCAGAAATCCAAACCTTGGTGTTCCTGTCATAGGTCTCTTTCAGCTGGATGTGTTTTCCAGCTTTGCTGCCGAGGTCCATCCACTTGCCCTTCAGCCACTTCATGGTGGGTTTACGTGTCAGATTGGTGGAGTCCACCTTCACCACAAACGTTACATCTTTACCTGTGTTTAAATACATGAACAGTATGGAATAATTCTGTAATACATAATAATAGTTGATTTTAATATGGCAACTGTTTGCTCTTTTAACATCGGCGTGAAATCTAAATTTACAATCTTTATTTTGCTGGCTCACATTGTTATTCTTAAGGTGAATAATGAATCTGTTTAAGTGTATCCATTGAAAAAAGTCATCTTCAATCAAAGTCTGACCATCTGCACTAAAGTCTAGAAGGGATACAGCTATGGATACTCACGTCAGTATAGCATAATTTGTGAGAATGTATAACAATAATTCATATTTTCACATTACTGTAAGAGTTGTGGTAATAGTAGACGTTAATAAAAGACAACTAAAAAGCATTTTAATAAATAACATGAATAGTAGTTGGTAATTACTGTTTTTACATTACTGTGATGGTTGTGGTAAAGGTAGATGTTAATAAAATAACAGTTTAATGAATAATTTAACAAATAATATAAACAATACTCTGTAATACTACAGGTAGATGTTAATAAAATAATATAATATAAATGGGTGATTTATTAAAAATTATGAATACTGCTCAGTGTATTTACTGTTTTACATTATTGTGATGGTTTGGTTTAGGGTTGGGTAGGGGTGGACGTTAATAAAATACAATTTAATGGGTAATTTAAAAAATAATATGAATAATACTCTGTATAATTACTGTTTTATATTTCTTTGATAGTTGGGGTAGGCGTAGATGTTAATAAAATTACCGTTTAATGAATAATTTAATATATAATATGAATAATACTCTGAATATTTAACGTTTTTTTTTTTACCTAACTGTGATGGTTGGTGTAAGGTAATTGTTAACAAAATACAATTTAATGGGTAATTTATTAAATAATATGAATAATACTTGGTATATTTACTCTTTTTACATTACTGTGAGGAGTAGGTTTAAGATTTGGGTACGGGTAGACGTTAATAAAATACAATTAATGGCTAATTTAATAAATAATATGAACAATACTCTGTATAATTACTGCTTTTACATTACTGTTGGGTTGGATTTAGGGTTGAGTTAGGGGTAGATGTTAATACAATACTATTTAATGGGATATTTAATAAATAATATGAATAATACTCTGTATATTTAATATTTTTTACATTTCTGTATTGATTGTGGTAAGGTCGATGTTAATAAAATACAATTTAATGGGTAATGTAATAAATAATATGAATAATACTCTGTATATTTATTGTTTTTTATATTACTGTGATGGTTGGGGTAGGCATAAAAAAATACAATTAATGGATAATTTAATAAATAATATGAACAATACTCTGTATAATTACTGTTTTTACATTACTGTAGGGTTGGATTTAGGGTTGAAGTAGGGGTAGATGTTAATTAAATACAAATTAATGGGTAATTTAATAAACAATATGAATAATTCTTACTAATTTCCATACGCATTTGTATCCCTTTTAGCAACAATCACCATTTGCTTCCACGTTTGAAGTGGCAGCGCTTCAGTTAAAGTCAACCTGAGGGTTTCCATACCAACTGCATATTAACAGCCTTTCTTACCATTAGTTTGACATGAGGGAATCATAGATATATACATTAGATATTGCATATGGGCCATGAGCATGCGTCAATGTCTTCGCCATATTGGTATAGGGCTCCCAGGACAAATGTCATTCAGCTGCACATAGTCAAGACCAAAGCCAATCTGAATTTGCTGGAGTGCAGTAACGAGCAAACAAAGAATACAAAGCTTATATGCATAACATTTAATAGGTATTAGATTTAGTTTGTTACGATTTTGTATGTTATGAATTTGTATGCTCAAGTAATATTATTGATGATAATACAGTCTCTTACTGCATTGACCATAAGGCAAAGTAGCACCAACTTACATTAAATACTAGGTTTACGCTAGTTTTGCACTGCCACTCTTACTCAAAATTCTGTTTCAGTATATCAACAAATTGAATTAAAAATAAAACTTCACACAGATTTTAACAATGCTTGTATTTTGATACCTGCGATGGCCACCACACTTTCTGGCTTCTCCACAAAAAGTCCAGTCAGCTCCGTTGGTTCGGCTAAAAATTGAATAGATATGTTAAACAAAAACACTCAAATACATACACACATGCACATGACGACAGAAAGGGATCCTGTAAATCAAATCGAAAGCACGCACGGTTTCATTTTAAATATTCGTTGCAAATATTTAAAACGCATATTAAGTCAGGCATAATACTTAATAAGACTCTTGAACTGTTGTTTATATTATTAATGCCAGTACCACTGAAACAATTCAATTCCGGGTGAGCTTCATGCACAAGAAAAGAGACTTGTTTCCCTTTTTTCCATTCATTTTAATGTCTAGAGTTTATGTACATTAGGAAATGGCAATTATATTCACATACTGTACACCTTATTGCGAATATAGCTGCAAATGTATTCCTCATTTCATGCTCATCACCAGTGTTGGGGAAAGTTACTTTAGAAAGTAATGCATTACAATATTGAGCTGTACTCCCCCCAAAAAAATAACTAGTTGTGTTACTCAATTACATTTTTTAACAAGTGTTTTTATTAGTTTGACATGTTTCAATGACCAAAGAACACAACAATAAAAAAAAGAAAATACAAGGAATAAGCATGATAAATACAAAGAAAATATCGGTAATAATAATTAAAATAAAGAAAATTAGATTATTTTAAAATGTATTAAGTTATTATTAAAAACAATTAGGGCATATAAACGGTTTCAATAAAAATACATAGAGGCAGTCAATAGGGGTAGTGAACATATTAAGCATTACACTGTGGCTTAGAATCTGCATTATATTGGTCCAGGTGATCAAGAAATGGTTGCCATATATTGTAAAACTTATCAAGATAATAACTCTGGATTCTTTCCATGAGCAATATTTGAGTAACCCTCACAACCCTGAACAACCCTTCCTACTCCCCAAGAATTGTACTTATCCAGAGCGAGCAGAAGGGCTGCCAAAATCACTCTGGACCCCTCACACCCAGCACACTGCCTCTTTGAACTTTTACCTCCTGGTCGACGCTACAGAGCACTGCGCACCAGAACAGCCCGACACAGAAACAGTTTCTTCCCTCAGGCAATCCATCTCATGAACACTTGATGATAATAATTGCGAAACCAACATCACTACTTGCTATACACTTTTATACACATATACACTTATTTAACAACACACTTTACATGCCAATTTGCACATAACAGCTGCACATATAACGTTGTATATAGTAATAAACACGTACATACACTTGTCAATCTGTATATTTGCACTCACTACTTCTATTTTTTTTTTAAATATATTTATTATCTGTTTTTTGTTCTGTCTCTGTTATCCTGTTGCACTGTAGAAGCTCTGTCACGAAAAAAAATTCCTTGTATGTGTGAACATACCTGGCAATAAAGCTCTTTCTGATTCTGATTCTGATTCTGTAAGATAAGTTAACCATGTCTTAAACTGAGGAATAGTATCTGATTTCCACAGTTTTAGAATGACACTCAGCAATAATCATTCCATAAACTATAGTGCTTTGTATGAATACATTATAATCCAGAAGAGAACGAGAGTACCCAATTATAGCAATTGCTGGGTCCGGTGTAAAAGTAAAACCATATATATCAGAAAACCATTTAAAAATGTCATACCAGAAATCATAAAGTGGTTACTTTTTATGTTAAGTAGTGCATTACGTTACTTCTGAGTTACTTTTGAGTTACTTATTTTTTCTGACCTGGCTTGCAGGATTTTTTTTTTTAAATAGAGGAGCTCTGCAATTAATAACGCACTGCATAACCTTAAAAAAATATATAAAAAATTAAATGTAGGATAATGTTCGGAGACCAGGCTTGGATTAAGAATTCAGAGGCCCCTGGGCACAATGTCTTGTAGGCCCCTTACCTGGCCGCACCCGTATAGTTGAATTCAAAAATAAGATTAATACAGTACTTTTTAAATAAAATTAATCTATAATGTATTGCTCACATTTTTAAATATCTATTATATATATTTATAGTCTACAAAGGTTTAACTTATTTTTTAAAGCATATAAAGCACATGTTGAAAAAAAAAATTCTAAAACAACTAGTGAAAATTAATGGATTTTCATATACTTGTTCAAGTTCGCAGAAGCACTAAAAATTATATTTAAGGGTATTTTAATGTTTAACTTCTACAAACTTAAAATGCATATGATTTGGATATAACACCTCTCCAATCCAGTTCTATGAATCTGAGTCTTCCATAATACACACACGTATTAATGATTCCTGCTTGTCTGACTCGTGATGAAGAGTAGGCAAAATCTGATATGTAGTGGGGGAAAAAAGAAGAATGAGTTCAACAGATGCTGAATTGGAACCGCGTTCATGATCGATCACGTCTAAACATATTGCCATGCGCTTTACAAGCTACGCCACTCACACTGTGTGCTGACACCTGTACATTAAAGGCTGTAATCCCTGCCATCGCTCTCTTTGGTGATGGACGGGAATCACTCAACTAGCTTATTCCAACGAGGAGCGCTATTTGCACTTAGCATAAATAGACACTACAAAATCAGCATTGTCGGAGAACCTCCAGACCCCTAGAGCTCTACATGCCGTATATACAGATTAATGAAACTTTAAAGCAATGCGTTTGCTACTTTTGTACTTTTTGTCTTATTAAAGAGTAAAATCACTGCACATTTAGATAATCCTCATTTCATTTTCTTTCATGTGTTCAAAATAATGAGAATATGTAATATATGTTATATGTAGAGATTATGTTACGATATAATACATCGTAGAAATGTAAGGCACTGCCGTCTTCATTTCTGCCTGTTCCTGCATTCTCTCATTGTGTGCGTAATTCAACGTGACTACTTCAAGAATTAGATGCTTTGTTTCCAGTGAAGACTTAGAGAAACTTGTTGATGCTTTTATCAGCAGCAGGGTGGATTACTGTAATGGCCTCATCACTGGCCTTCCCAAAAAGACAGTCAGACAGTTGCAGCTCATCCAGAATGCTGCGGCCAGAGTTCTGACCAGATCCAGGAAATCAGAGCACATCACACCTGTCCTCAGGTCTTTACACTGACTCCCAGTTACATTCAGAATAGATTTTAAAGTATTATTACTGGTCTATAAATCACTAAATGGCCTAGGACCTCAATACATTATAGATATGCTCACTGAATACAAACCTAACAGATCACTCAGATCTTTAGGATCAAATAAACTAGAAATCCCAAGAGTTCAGTCAAAGCAGGGTGAATCGGCTTTCAGCTACAACACCCCTCGCTGCTGGAATCAGCTTCCAGAAATGATCAGATGTGCTCCAACATTAGGCACATTCAAATCAAGACTGAAAACACATCTGTTTAGCTGTGCCTTTACTGAATGAGCACTGTGCGACATCCGACAGATCGCACTATTATGTTTTTCTCTTCATTTTAAATTCTTTTATGACACATTTTATCAGCTTTTATTCTTATTTATTTTATTTTTATTTTTTTACCATTTTTATTATTTGTTTTTATTTCTCTTATACTTGTTTCTTTTATTCCTGTTTATGTGAAGCACTTTGAATTGCCACTGTGTATGAAATGTGCTATATAAATAAACTTGCCTTGCCTTGCCTTGCCTTACTTACATTTTAATTCAGCAATTTATTTTTTAAAAGTGAATTAACTAAAATAAAAAGTAACTCACATTACATTTTTAAAAAGCAGCTCAGATATTCTAACTTAATTTTAAAAAGTAATGTGCTACTTTACTCGTTACTTAGAAAAGTAATATTATTATGTAACTCACAATACTTGTAATGCATTACCCCCAACACTGGACATCACTTTAGAACTCTCAAGTTCAGTTAGTATGAGGTTTAAATAAGGATTATATAACTTATTTATTTAACCCTTATTTAATTATAGAACCAAGGATCTTCATAACCATTCCGATTTATTACCATCATCTCCTGGAGCTTCTGCAGACGAAAGCATAACATCAAGCTAAAGAAACCTACTTTATGCTTTTTAAAATGTTAAATGTTTTATCATTTGGGAATGACACACGTTAATGATGCCACTTACCCTCTGTGGGAAGAAATGAGAAAAATTACATTAGACAACAGGGGAAATTTACTTCATTATTTACTTTATTACATCGATGACATTGCAAATCAATGTCCTAATGTTGGACAAATAATTGATGTGTGTGTTTTTAATGGAAGAGTAAATGGAGAATTAAAAATATATATATTGTTAGTCTACAGTGCTCAGCATAAATGAGTACACCCCATTTTTATTTATTCATCCATTTTCCTTTGGCTTAGTCCCTTATTTATTAGAGATAACCACAGAAGAATGAACTGCCAACTATTCCGGCATACGTTTTACGCAGCGGATGCCCTTCCATCTGCAACCCAGTACTGGGAAACACCCATATACTCTCACTCATACACCATGGCCAATTTAGTTCACTCAATACACCAATAGCGCATGTGTTTGGACTGTGGGGGAAACCAGAGCAACCGGAGGAGAGAACATGCAAACTCCACACAGAAATGCCAACTGGCCCACCCGGGACTCGAACCAGCAACCCTCTTGCTGTGAGGCGACAGTGCTAACCACTGTGTCACCGTGTCACCTACACCCCATTTTAAAAATAAATATTTTTATCCATATCTTAATGAATATAAGTCATATATTTCAGTCCTCAAACATATTCAGAAATATAAATAAAATACATTTAAAAAATACATTTAAAATTTTATATTTTCCCTAACATCCAAATTTGCTTGCACTAATTGTAGGACAGTTATCATCATTTTTACTAAGATTAGCTCCAGATTTATCATCCTATAGTAAATATGAATTTAAAAGAGGGATCTGTGAGGGATGTATTCACATATGCTGAGCACTGTACATGCATTTGGTCCTGTAAAATCATGTGATAAAATTTGGTATTCAAGTATAAGTGTCTAGGGCCTAGACACTTATACTTGAATACCACTAGGCTCTATACCAATATACTCTAGGCATAAATTATTTAAGTTATTAAATGTTATTAAAATGCAAACGTTTTTAAAAAAGAAAAATGGGTTGTAATTTGGAAACAGTGCAAGCAAATGATGATCACTTACCCTCTGGTTTTACCTCTGCTGGAATAAAGCAGAAAAAGCTAATGTTAACATTGTAGTGAAAAACAGCCAGCTCAATGCAGTTATTAATTACATAATTAGAAACATGTAATCTTAGTAGGATTCACTTTATAACAATATAAAGTAAATGTCATAAATAATACAAAGAAACATTGAATTAAACAATAAATTCTGAAATCTTCACCATCTTTGGATTATATAATAATTTAACATTAGATTTAAGCTATATTAATGATGCAATGGCCTGACAGAGCGCATTTTACATATGAGATCGACTGGATTGTTGGTTGGTTGATTTGTTGATTGATTCGTTTGTTGTTTGATTGATTGATTTGTTGGTTCCTTGACTGGATGATTTGTTGGTTGGTTGGTTGAATGATTGGCTAATTGTTTGACTGGTTGGTTAGTTGATTGACCAATTGATTAATTTATTAATTTGTTGATTGATTTGTTGGCTGATGGATTGATTTGTTGGTTGAATGATTATTTGATTGATTAATATGTTGGTTGATTGACTGATTTGTTGGTTGATTTGTTGGTTAAGTGATTGATTTGTTGATTTATTGAAAAAAAATTATTGATTGGCTAGTTGGTTGATTGAAATGTTGAATGGTTGATTGGTTGATTGGTTGGTTAGTTGGTTGAATGATTGGTAGATTGATATGTTGGTGATTGATTTGTTGGTTGACTGACCGATTTGTTGATTGACTTGTTGGTTGATTGATTAATTGATTGGCTGGTTGATTGATTGATTTTTTGAATGGTTGCTTGACTGATTAGTTGGTTAGTTGAACGATTACTTGATTGACTGATTGGTTGAATGATTGGTTGATTGATCTGCAAGTTGATTGATTTGTTGGTTGATTGATTTGTAGGCTGGTTAATTGATTGATTGATTGATTGGTTGATTGATTAACTGACCGACTGACTGATTGATTGATTTGTTGGTTGATTGACGGGTTCCATGATTGGTTGGTTGAATGAATGGTTGACCGATTGATTATTTGGTTGAATTATTGGTTGATTGACTGATTGGTTCATTGATATGTTGGTTGATTAATTTGTAGACTTGATAATTGATTGATTAATTGATTGATTGTTTATCTGACCGACTGACTGATTGATTAACTGACCGACTGACTGATTGATTGATTGATTTGTTGGTTGATTGACGGGTTCCATGATTGGTTGGTTAATTGGTTGAATGACTGGTTGATTGACTGATTGGTTGGTTGAATGATTGGCTGATTGTCTGATTGGTTGGTTGAATGATTGGTTGATTGATATGTTGGATGATTGACTGAGTAACTGACTGACATGGCATACTCAAAGATAATAAAATGTACAATATATGTGATGCAAACACAATTTCAGTTTAATCCAACCATACATATTCTAATTCTTTCACAGGGAATCATATTTCTGCAGTGAATGAATAAAGAGTTTAAACTGTAAAGCAGATTGAGCACAAATGCTTGAGTGAATGGTGACTGATGAGCACTAGCTTAGTTACTATGTAACCATTCTGACATCATCTGTCTTGATGATAAATATATTTCACTAGTAAGGCGATATGCTTCAGGAATACTCTGGCACCTGGCCACATAGAAGCGCTACAATCCTATAAATATGACACCAGAAAAAAATATCAACTGCCCTGGTTCTGTGTATTTTTATACACTAGCACTGAACACACTAGATTTTTGACAGAGACAGACTTTTATGTTGTTTTAATAATCTAACTACAACAAATACTGAATGAATTATTCAGTACATTCTGCAGATTTAATGCACAAGCATTTCGTTTTTTTTTTCAATTCAGCTATTTAAAAAAGTTTCACTGTGTATTTACATTTTTTTTTTTTTGCTAAAATTAAACTGAGTAGGCCTATTATTATTATTATACAATAACATATGCAATATGCTTCTATGTACAAAATCTTACTACACAAAGGATTACTACTGGGTTTTGACTATTATTTATATATATATATATATATATATATATATATATATATATATATATATATATATATATATATATATATATATATTCTTTTTTTTTCATTATTTACAGAAGGCAATGTCATTCACTCTAACAATAGTTTATATACTAAATAAAACAGGCATACATGGCAAATCCTTCTAACTATATGATTTTATTTTATATTTTATTTTTATTTGTCAGCAAGATGTTACAAATCATTTAAAATAAACTTAAATTTAGCATTATCACTAATTCTTTGAATGAGTTTTACAATTTAAATCTTTTATAAATATAAATATATCAGTTACGCTGAATGATGATGGAACATTATTTCATCCATATTTTGATTTCAGAATTATTGCATTTATTTATATTACTGATTTCAGAACTGTTTGGAAGTTTAAGTTGATATTGTCTATAATTAGTTGGTATTGTCTATAATTAAATATGATTGTATGAAAAAGGCACGCTTTTGTTCTTTTATGACAAAATAAATTAATAAATTCGGACATAAATTCGTCAATTTTGAGAAACTTTCAAAAGAATTTAGAGAACTATTTAAGTGATTGCTTAATTGCTTCTATATTGTGCATAATATAATATAATATAATATAATATAATATAATATAATATAATATAATATAATATAATATAATATAATATACTTTATTCATATAGCACAAACGGCTGGCCAAGGTGCATTACATAAAATATAATATAATATAATTTATTTATATAGCACAAATGGCTGGCCGAGGTGCTTTACATAAAATATAATATAATATAGTATAATATAGTATAATAAAATAAAATAAAATAAAATAAAATAAAATATGATATAATATGATATAATATAATATAATTTATTTATATAGCACAAATGGCTGGCCGAGGTGCTTTACATATAATATAATATAATATAATATAATATAATATAATATAATATAATATAATATAATATAATATAATATAATATAATATAATATAATATAATATTATTTATTTTTTATTTATTTATTATTTTTTTTTATTTTATCTTTGCCATGATTTTTTTTGGCAAAGATAAAATAAAAAATATATAATATAATATAATATAATATAATATAATATAATATAATATAATATAATATAATATAATATAATATAATATAATATAATATAATATAATATAATATAATATATTTAATATTTTTTTTATTTATTTTATTATTTTTTTTTTTTATTTTATCTTTGCCATGATTTTTTTTGGCAAAGATAAAATAAAAAATATATAATATAATATAATATAATATAATATAATATAATATAATATAGTATAGTATAGTATAGTATAGTATAGTATAGTATAGTATAGTATAGTATAGTATAGTATAATATAATATAATATAATATAGTATAGTATAGTATAGTATAGTATAGTATAGTATAATATAATATTAGTATAATATAATATTAGTATAATATAATATAATATAATATAATATAATATAATATAATAATATAATATAATATAATATAATATAATATAATATAATATAATATAATATAATATAATATAATATAATATAATATAATATAATATAATGCACAAATGGCTGGCCAAGGTGGTTAAATTAATATGTAATGTAATGTACTATAATATAATCTGCTTTATAACAACTTACTGCAACTAAATGGCAGGACAAGGAGCTTTACAACCAATAAAACAGAATAAAATACACATTAAAGCACTGTAAAAGTACCATAATCAAACCAAGCACATACTGTATAATAACAAAATGATTTGATAAACGAGGGAATAAGTGAATGCAATGCAACGTGATGTAAAATAATATATAAACTCAGTTGAGGCTTCATTAATTGTTTGGCTGACGGAGGTGTTGATGCAACTTTATCAAGCTGTTTCCACTGAGATGATGAGAAATACTACGAGATGGCGTGGTCTGAAATAGAAACATGCCAATGGTCCACCCGCCTGCTTCTCAGAAGAGCAAGATGCTGCCATGGCGCTTGTTAAAAGGCCACAGCAAATCATAAGCTCTCTAATGTCAGGCCAGGAATTTAGTGATCGACCACACCGATATCAAATAACAAACATGTCACAGTCAAGACACACAATATAATGACCAGTAAATGCAGATATGCAGTAGGCATGGGCCGGTATAATATAGTATGATAAAAAGGTTTCACGGTATTGTCATCACTGCTCTAAATGTAAACAAAAACAACTTTTTTTCCCAATTTAACTCGATATATTTTATCTTAAGAAACATTTAAAATATTTTACAATGGTAAACTTGACAGAATGTCATTATTTGAGTGTATGGACTAGTAATGCACTGCTCCACATAATAAAACAATTAAGTTTTATCCCCTTAAAAAACATTTCACACACACTCAAAATGTATTTATAAACTTTTTAAATGTTGTTTAACTGCTTTTTAAATGATTTACATTATGATAGACTTACTTTTAATAGTCACTCAGAAAATACTTTTGCTGCTTGCAAATGGGACAGCCCATTTCACATTTGCATACACATTCCCTGGAGTGGTCTGTTTTCGGCAGTTTATACTTCCAAAGTATAAGGAACTTCCAAACCTGGGAACGGCCGAAAATGCCGGTGATTTGAGATGTTTTCAGACATTCACAGGGACGAAAATCTCGGTTTTCATGCAGTGTTGTTCAAACTACTTATTTAATATGAGTTGAACAAACACAATACTTGAGTTTTTTTTGGAGGGGAGGGGACAGCTTAATTGTTTTACGCAGCATGTTTTATTTTACCTAGCATATGTTTTACGCAGTGGATTCCCTTCCAGCTGCAACCCAGTACTGGGAAACACCCATATACTCTCACTCACACTCATACACTATGGCCAATTTAGCTTATTCAATTCACCTAAAGCGCATGTGTTTGGACTGTGGGGGAAACCGGAGCACCCGCCAACACGGGGAGATGCAAACTTCACAGAGAAATGCCAACTGACCCAGCCGGGGCTCGAACCAGCGACCCTCTTGCTGTGAGACGATCGTGCTACCCACTGCGCCATCGGGACGTCCTGTTTTATATTCACATTCTGTTTTATATTCAATCTACTTAAATTTGTAAAAACGATTAAGTTACCTTAACTGATTTGTGTTGGGTTAACATGAAGGAACTGTGTGGAGGCCAGCATTTTTACTGGGTAAGGGTTAAAGAAAAACGTAATATTTGATGTATTTTTGTATTTTTTTTATTATTATTATTATTATTATTATTATCATCATATTAATATGCTGTATTTACCAAACATAAACGTTTGCAAAGCCTTATTTGAATTAAAAATATAAAAATAAATTATTGTATTAATTAATTTATTTGATTAAATAAATTATTTAAATAAAATTATTATACATAGGTCCAACACAATCTCACGGCAATTCTCGGCAAGATCTCATTCGTACAATTTAGTACGATTTGCTCATCTGCCAATGACGGTTGGGTTTAGGGGTGGGGTTAGGTGTCACGCCTCCTTTTTAAAATCATACAATTTCGTACGACTGAACTCGTACGAATTTGTACGAATTACCCACTTAACTGTCAAAACGTAAAATACTTACGTTTTCTCGTGAGATCAGGCTGATAGGTCTATATAGAATGGCAAACCCACATGTCAGGCTACATAATTAAAATAAATAATTGACATTCTGCTGTCTTCATTAGTCAAAAACACAGATTTCTGTCAACTTGAAAAGGCTTTGGATCTACAGTAATTATGTTGGTGCATAAGCGATTTGTTTTTTTTGAGATGTTTGCTGAATCGTGGGCTGACCAGTAGCTTTTAATGTGGATGGTCCTTTTCTGCTGGAGATACTGTTGCACTAAAAAACTAAATAAAAAAACAACTTACATTTATCATAGGAACGGTATACCAGAACATTTTAAGCGGTATTAAACCTTCAATCCAATTCAAGATTATTTGTATAGCTTTTCTCAATAATTATTGTTTTAAAGCAGCTTTACAAAAGGTGCACATTATTGCATTACAATCAAAATCAGAAAAGTAAAGGTTATTAGCTACCATAACTTTATTAGTTACCAATAACTGTAACTAATTAACTAGTGACTAATAGCTTTTAACAGTTAAAGTTATTATATATTTACATAGTCTACAAAACTGTGACTTTTCCAAACCACGGTAAACCGGTTATCGTCGCATGCCTAATACGCAGCTGTTTACTTTATGCTAAGTGTTTACTTTAACACTTTACTTTATGCTGCTTAATTCTGTGCCCATTTAGGAGGATGGATGAGTTCTGCTTTCTTTTAAAGGAATCTGTTTCTCTTTTAGGGCTGTATAAAGTATGAAGCCTTAAACCGTGAGGTCATGCATCTGTCTTCCCTGGCCTTTCAGCATATCGCATTTCAAACCACACATACAGATTAAAGCTGAACTCTATCACTTAAGCTCATAACATCTCATAGAACTCAATGGGAATGTCAGTATGGAGTGTGTTGAGAAACTAACCGACTGATGAAATGACCCCACGAATAGTCGATCCAGTATTACTATTGTATATTAATATTACTATTAAAGTATGACATATACACTGTTCCACACAATTCCTTCATGTTGTCCCAAAACAAATAGATTAAGTTAACTTAATTGTTTTTACAAATTTAAGTGAGCACCCCCCCCAAAACACACACACACACCCCATCCTCCAACCCCCCAACAAGATCCTTGTGTTAACTGAATTTAAATAAGTAGTTTTTTGAGTGTGTGGACTAGTAATACACAGTAAAAAGTGGGTTCCACACAATTCCTTCTTGTTGTCCCAAAACAAATGGAAAATGGATTAAGTTAATTTACTAATTTCTACAAATTTAAGTGGATTGAACATAAAAAATTAAGTTCACTCTACTTAAAATCGTAAAAAAATGAAACTGTTTTCACACACACTCAAAAAATGACTTTTGCTGCTTGATCAAACTACTTAAGAGTTATATTGTTTCAGCTCATTTTAAGTAAGTAGTGTAAACAAGAGACAAAAGTCACTATTTTAAGTGTGTATGCATTGTAAGTCGTGTAAATGCAAATTTGTTTAATCTGCAAGTCTTGTGGCTTGTAAAAATGACCTAAAACTCTTTATTTTTGCAATATGCAAGGTTCATTTAACTTTCAATTTTGCTAGGATGTTATCTTTTATTTTTGTAATCATTTTAAATATATATTTATGTTCTATTTTGAAGTTATTTATTCATTTCTTTTTTATTTAAGGATTAAAATAATACATTCCCAAATTGATTTGACATTTTATTTCAATACTAATATATACATATAACTCTCTACATTCAATTTACAGTTGAAGACAGAATTATTAGTCCCCCTGTATATTTTTCCCCAATTTCTGCTTTACGCAAAGATTTGTTTTAATACATTTCTAAATATAATAGTTTTAATAACTCATTTCTAATAACTGATTTCTTTTATCTTTGCCATGATGACAGCACATAATATTTGACTAGATATTTTTCAAGACACTAGTATTCAGCTTAAAGTGACATTTAAAGGCTTAATTAGAGTAATAGACAGGTTAGGGTAATTAGGCAAGTTATTATATAACAGTGGTTTGTTCTGTACACAATCCAAAACAAATATTGCTTAAAATGGCTAATAATATTGACCTTAAAATGCTTTTAAAAAAATGTAAAACTGCTTTTATTCTGGCCAAAATAAAACAAATAAAACTTTCACCAGAAGAAAAAATATTATCGGAAATACTGTGCAAATATTCCTTCCTCTGTTAAACATCCCTTGGGGAATATTTGAAAAATAAAATAATACTAATATTCTGACTTCAAAAGTATATTAATGAGCCCCCAGCTTATATATATATATATGCTTATATATATATATATATATATATATATATATATATATATATATATATATATATATATATATATATATATATATATATATATATATATATATATATATATATATATATATATATATATAAGCACATTTGTTTTTTATTTATTTACTTATTTATTTATTTAATTTAAGTTTGCATTTCATTTTGTTATTCGGAACTCTTACAAATATATATATATATTGTTGAATTATTCTTCCTACAGTATAAGTATACTTTCTTCTTCTAATTTTTTTATTAACAAAGGCTAAAATATATTAAATCAACTACCCCCACGCCCTTCGGCTGTGGTCTCTTTAAACTGGGGTATCCAATAGGCAAGTTATTGTATAACAGTGGTTTGTTCTGTACACAATAAAACACAAATATTGCTTAAAAGGGCTAATGATATTGACCTTAAAATGCTTTTAAAAAAATTTAAAACTGCTTTTATTCTGGCCAAAATAAAACAAATAAGACTTTCTCCAGAAGAAAAAATATTATCGAAAATACTGCGGAAATATTCATTTCTCTGTTAAACATCACTTGGGGAATATTTGAAAAATAAAAAAATAATAATAATAATATTCTGACTTCAACAGTATATTAAGGAGCCCCCAGGTGTATATATATATTAACAAAGCATACAGGCTAAAATATATTAAATCAACTATCCCCACGCCCTTTGGCTGTGGTCTTTTTAAACTGGGGTATCCAATTAATAGAAGTAAACAGAAAAACAAAAGTACAGTATCAAGAATGAGAGATCAATAGAATACAAAATAAGGCAATCATTCTGGGTCCTGATTATTGATTAGTGCAATAAACAGAGAGATTTTGTCAGCAGCTGTAGTCCAGATCTTTAATGTACACATTTGTACCAAGTTCACTCGAACCCTATACCATAGAAGTTGACTGGACTACTGAAACAGCAGAACGTTTTAACTTTGTTCAACAAAATGTCTTAAAGATTTGTTAGCTTTTCTGAATGTGATTGATTACTGTGTGTCACACGAGACAATCTGCAGACCAAATTTTATCCAAATGTGAAATCTAATAATATTTTGCAATCCGTTCGTGTACCATACTTGACCTAGAACGCCACCCTGCTCCATTAATCCCAAGCTAATAACTCTTGGCTGACAGAAGTAACACAGTGTTCACATCAGAACTTCACATCTACTGTTTATGGTTTATATTTTACTATTAAGCATAAACACCTTACTAATAACTCTGCCTTCACCCAACACCAATGCCTATATGGGTTTCAGAGGGACTGATACTCAACACAGTGTACTACATGCTGGATTTAGCACATTAGTACGGTAATCTCCCAGTATTAGCACAATTCCACACGAGCGCATAAATGGCGGCTCCCTGTAGACTGACTAAAACCTCCATCTATCACCTGAGAGATTCAGATTGTGTTAGAAATGCGTCTGGTCACACTTTACTAAATCAGTGAATGCGGGAGTCAGATAATGCATGCATCACGTCATGAAATGGAAACCGAGACTGGTGTCTATATTTGTGCGTGCAGATGAAAGACGTGGCTAAAGGTCAGTTTCCAGGTCTGAGAGTGAATCTGTCGACATTGTGTCTCTGAGCAAAGCACTTGATCCCGAGTCACACTGAAGAGATGTAATACGTCTACTAGATCACAACTGAGGATCACACACGGTGTGAAAAATTAACCACTGGGCAACCTTTTTAATAGTTACACCTTTTATTATGTTTATTATGTTCTAATGTTTTTTATAACAGCAATTTAACAGTAATTTTCAGGACTTTATTAATTTTAAGGTGTAATAACTCAGTTCTAGTATTTATTTGGTTATCCGATTATGAACTTTTTATTTAGTGTATTTAGGCTATTGTGCATTTGTCATTAATGCAAGAATGTGTGTTTATGCATTAGTCAGACTGTTGTATTTTCAAAATGGCATCCATGTTTATTAATATTAATATTTTTGTTGCATAATATGTATTTGAGAGCATGTTGTAAAAGGCATACTCTAAAAATTGCTGGGTTGTTGTAACCCAACGCTGCATCAAATGTGGACAAACCCAATCGCTGTGTTATAAAGTGCGATTTCATTGAAAAAAGTAACATAATCAATTGTTTATAATTGATCTCAAATTTAGCATTTACTATGTGTTAAAACCCATTGTTGGGTCAGATATAGACCAACCCAACCGCTTGGTTAAAATTTGTCATTTAAATTTAATTGAAAAAATAAAAAAATGCATATATTCAGCCATATTTGACTCAACGTTGGGTCATGACAACCCAGAATTCTGTGTGAAAGTGTGAGAGTGTACGCATTTTTAAAAAAAGATTGATTGTCATAACCCAACTTTCGGTCAAATATGGTCAAAACCAACTGCTGAGTCAAAAAGTGTCTTTATTCGAAACAAATGAATCACAATGATTTGAGTATAAGTGATCTAAACATTTTACCATAATTTACTATGTGCTTTAAAAAATGGCTGGGCTGTCGAAACTCAATGTTGGGTCATATATAGGCAAACCCAATCACTGGAATGAAAAGTGTTATTTAAATTAAATTGAAACAAAAAAAAAATGTTGGGTTTGCCCACATTTGACTAAACCTCAGGTCATGACAACCCAAAATTTTAGAATGTATACGTTTTTGAAAAAGATTGGCTGTCATAACCCAACTTTGGGTCAAATATGGCCAAACCCAATTGCGGAGTCAAAAAGTGTCATTTATTTGTAAATGAATCACAATCATTTGTGTACAGATTTAAAAATGTTACCATAAACTACTATGCATTTAAAAAAATTCTGGGTGGTCAAAACCCAAGGTTGGGTCAGATATAGGCAAAGCCAAACGCTGGATTAAAAAGTGTTATTTAGTTAATTAAATTGGAAAATAACCCAATTTTGGTTTTGGCCATATTTGACTTAACATTGGATAATGACTACCCAGAATTTTTTTTTCAGTGTGTACGCATTTTTAAAAAAGATTGGTTGTCATAACCCAAATTTGGGTCAAATATGGCCAAAACCAACTGTCAAAAAGTGTCATTTATTTGAATCAAATAAATCACAATCATTTGTGTACAGTATAACTGATCTAAAAATGTTACTATAAACTACTATGCATTTTAAAAAATTCTGGGTGGTCAAAACCCAAGGTTGGGTCAGATATAGGCAAAGCCAATCGCTGGATTAAATAGTGTTTTTTAGTTAATTAAATTGGAAAATAACCCAACTTTGGGTTTGGTTATATTTGATTTAACATCAGGTAATGACACCCCAGAATTCTTTTTAGAGTGTACGCATTTTTAAAAAAGATCGGTTATCATAACCCAACTTTGGGTCAAATATGGCCAAACCCAACTGCTGAGTTAAAAAGTGTCATTTATTTGAAACAAATGAATCAGAATCGATTGCTTCTAATCAATCTAAAAATTAATACCATAATTTAAACGCTGGGTTGTGGAAACGGGAAGTTGGTAAAATATGGACAATCACAACATTGGGTTATGACAACCCAGCACATAGTAAATTCTAATAAAATCTTAGATCAGTTATACTCACTGTTGCCTGTTTAAAAGTGTATCACCTTATTAACTCTGGTATGCCGATTATGCAGTATTTTATTGTGTTTTATTGCTGTCTATTAGAAGTTCCAGGTTGTGTTATGAACTTCTGACCTGTTTTGACCTGTTGTCGGTAATATAACATTCTGGCAGCTGCAGAGTTAATAAATTACAGGATAGATACAGTATCTCAGCTGTTCTTAGGTTTCAAAGAACCACAAAGTGTGTGTGTGTGTGTGTGTGTGTGTGTGTGTGTGTGTGTGTGTGTGTGTGTGTGTGTGTGTGTGTGTGTGTGTGTGTGTGTTTATTAGCATTTTCTTAGTCTTAATAAAAGAATCAAGCAACCCAGGCCATTTTGCATTTGAAAAAGCTGACATGTTTACAACTTTCTATAGCCGAAAAACATATCGGTCCATTAAACAGAAGCCTGAAATATCATCTCTTAAATTTTATCTCTTATTTTAATGTGTTTTAATGTCAGCAAACAGCACTGAATCAGCTCTCCAGTGTGTTCTTTCACTCTAGTAAAGTCTCTGAAACTGAAGTGACGATTATCAGCATATGATGGTATTTTTAGAGCCCGTCTCTCCCTGGGGCTTGTGTGGCATTACCATATCGGACGACAGCATCTGGAAGAAGCCTTATAAGAGCGTGACGAGTGTAAATCAACGCTCCCGACAGGCTGCTGATCAGATTTACTGCCGTCGGGATGCGTTCATTCAAAAGGTGGGGTGAGGTAACAGTGGTTAAACTCAGAAATAAACCGCTCTGAGAAACGGATTTGACATGGGAAAAGATGACGTGATTTTTTCCACTGCTATCCTGTCTGCCATGTACAGTCATGACACCTTTCTCAATTAACAGTCGACTTCTTTTATTTTTGATCTATTTAATTGCTCGGTAAAAATGTGCTCTGATAAATCTGTGATTTACAGACTGGATAAGTGAGGTGAAAATAAAAATGGCAAAGGTCAGCGTGAGATATTTATATCTTACTCTGGAGTGTCAAAGAGGAGAAGAGGCCGGATCCTGAAAATGTCCATCAGAATGTGTTTAGGTTTTGTGGCATATGATATACGTTCTAATCTGGCGTGGCTGTAGCGAAGGTCTCGAGGGTCACGCTTTTATTAGCATCTCAACTGCTAATTGGATCCCAGCAGGGACTTATACACTGGCTCCAAAATCAAACAGCGCAGATAAAATGTGGCTGAGGTTTCAGATTCTGCGTGTCTTAAAGCAAGTCTTGGCTTTTTTTTCCCTAAATTCTCAGCAATATTTTGACCAATATTTGGGGTTTAAGAATTGCAGAGGAACTGTCCAAGTGTTCAGGGAATTACTCAAGATAACTTACTTACTTAATTTACTCATTCATTTTCCTTTAGGTTATTCCCTTATTTATCAGGGGTCGCCACTGCAGAATGAACCACCAACTATTCCGGCATGTTTTATGTCGCGGATGGTCTTCCAGCCGCAACCCAGTACTGGGAAACACGCATACACTCTCACATGCGCACACACACATACACTAGGGCCAATTTTGTTTACCCAATTCTCCTATAACGCATACGTTTGGACTGTGGGGGAAACCGGAGCACCCAGAGGAAACCCACGCCAGCATGGGAAAACATGACCTTAATTACCTTAAATACCTTAATTTGCTGTGCTATAAAAGATGTTAGGTTGTCATAAGGGTCAAATATAGACAAACAGAATTGCTGAGTCAAAAAGTGTACTGTATTGAAATAAATTAATCACAAATGATGGTGTGCAACTGATCTAATATACTAATATAATTTATTATGTGCTCCAATAAATGTTTTAACCCAACATTTGTCCATATTTGATTCAATGTTGGGTCACGACATCACATAATTTTTTAGATTGCATGTGAGTTAAAAAAAATTATGGATTGTCATAACCCAACGTTGGGTCAAAGTTAAAAAGTATAATTTATTTACAACACATTACTCACAACTGATGGAGTACAACTGATCTAATATGTTTATGTTTATCTAATATATATTATGCGCTCTAAAAAAATGTTGGGTTGTCATAACCCAACGCTGAGTAATATATAGACAAACCCAATCAATTGGATAAAAAGTGTAATTTAAATTTAATTGAAAACAATTAACCCAATGTTGGGTTTGCCAATATTTGATTCAACGATGAGGTGTGACAACCCATAATTTTTTAGAATGTATGTGTTTTAAAAAATGATGGGTCTTCATAACCCAATAATGGGTCAAATATATACAAACACAATTGCTGAGTTAAAAAGTGTAATTTATTTGAATCAAATGATTCCCAATTGATGGTGTACAACTGATCTAATATGTTACCATAATTCACTATCTGCTCTAAAAAAATGTTGAGTTGTCATTTACCCCAGCTTTGGGTCAAATATGGACAAACCCAATAAATGGGTTAAAAAGGATAATCTAAATTCAGTTGAAAAAACGAAACCAATGTTGGGTTTGGCCATATCTGATACATCAGGTTATGAAAACCCAGAATTTTTTAGAGTGTATGTGTTTTTTTTTAAAGGGGTTGTCATAACTCAACATTGGGTCAAATACGGACAAGCCCAATTGCTGAGTTAAAAAGTGTAATTTGTTTGAAACCAATGTATCACAATTGATGGTGTTTCTAAATTTTACCATATTTAACTATGTGCTCAAAAAATGTTATCACAACCCAACATTGGGTCATTTATGGACAAACCCAATAATGGGTTGTAAAGTGTTGTTTAAATTTAATTTAAAAAATTAACCCAACATTGGGTTTGCCAGTATTTGATTCAACGATGGGGTGTGACAATCTATGATTTTTTAGAATGTATGCGTTTTAAAAAACAATGGGTCGTCATAAACCAACATTGGGTCAAATATGAACAAATACAACTGCTGTTGTATTTATGTCATTTATTTGAAACAAATTAGTTACAACTGATGGTGTACAATTGATCTAATATGCTACCATAATTCACTATGCTCTCTAAAAAATGTTGTTATACCCAAACATTAAGTCAAATATGGACAAACCCAACCAATGGGTTAAAAAGTGTCATTTTAATTTAATTGAAAAATATTAACCCAGCGTTGGATTTGTCCATATTTTATTAAACCTCAGTTATGACAGCCCAGAACTTTTAGGATTGTATATGCATTTGAAAAAATAATGAATTGTCATAACCCAATATTGGGTCAAACATGAACAAATACAACTGCTGAGTTAAAAAGTGTCATTTATTTGAAACAAATTACTCACAATTGATGGGGTACAATTGATGTTTACTATGCGCTCTAAAAAGTGTTGGGTTGTCATAACTCAATGATGGGTCAAATATGGACAAACCCAATCAATTGGATAAAAAGTGTCATTTAAGTTCAATTAAAAACAATTAACCCAATGTTGGGTTTGCCCATATTTTAATTCAATGTCGAGGTGTGACAACCCATAATTTTTTTAGAATGTATGCGTCCTACAAAATTTAGACCCAATGTTGGGTCAAATGTGGACAAACCCAACCAATGACTTAAAAAGTGTTATTTAAATGTAATTAAAAAAAATTAACCCAGCATTGGGTTTATCCATGTTATATTCATTGTCAGCTTATGACAACCCACAACTTTTTTGATTGCATGTACGTTTTGGGTCAAATATGGCCAAACTCAATCACTTAGTCAAAAAGCATAATGTGTTTAAAACAAATTAATCCCAATTGATGGTAAATAATTCATCTAAAATGTTACCATAATTTACTGTGCTCTAAAAAATGTAGTTATCATAACCTAACGTTGCATCAAATATAGCCAAACTCAACACTGAGATATGACAACCAAGCGCAGAGTAAATTAAGATGAAATCTAAGATCAATTATGCACCCTCCTCCCTGTTTAAAAACATATAACATCATTCATTTGGGAAAGACAAAAACGCAGTATTTTATCCTTTTTTACTGCTCTCTAATAGAAAACTAAACCGGATTTTTCATTTGTGTGTGAACTATCCCTTTAAGTGTCAATACTATAGGATAACATATTTAACGGAGACATTATCAGGCCTATGGTGGTGGGAAAACTTTACAAGCTGTAGGTCGGTGTGGAATTGTGTTAAGACCAGGAGAAAACCACATTCATCTGTGCAGTTCTCACACTGTCGGGGGCTTTCTCCTCTTACAGCCTCTGCAGTGCTACATTTAAAAAAGACAAGCTACTCTGACAGAAGGAAGAAACATGTTTCACAACCGTATACCTGCAAACCGCAAATCACAGACCTGACAGAGCATAAGCTTTTACGAGTGTGTCACCACAACTTTACTGAACTGTTAATGGAAAGATCTATATATCTGTCTGTCAATCTATCTGTGCGTGTGTCTTTCTATCTGTCTGTCTTAAATAGACCTGTCTGTCGCTCTATCAATCTGTCTATGTATCTATTTATATCATTCTGTCTGTTTGTCCATCTATCTACCAGTCTTTGTTTATTTTTATCTATCTATCTATCTATCTATCTATCTATCTATCTATCTATCTATCTATCTATCTATCTATCTATCTATCTATCTATCCGTCTATCCATCCATCCATCCATCCATCCATCCATCCATCCATCCATCTATCCATCTATCTATCTATCCATCCATCCGTCCATCCATCTGTCTATCCATCCGTCTATCTATCTATCTATCTATCTATCTATCTATCTATCTATCTATCTATCTATCATGGCATTCTGTAGTCCGTGTGAGCGTGAGTGTGCGTGTGTGTGCATGTGTGTGTGCGTGTGTGTGTTTCAGCTTTCCTCTGCCAGCACTGAACTGGAAGGTTTTAATTTACCCATCTGTGCAACTTTATCTTTCTGCCCTGACACATCTGCTCCGCTCTTTCTCTTCACACTGACCCCTTGCTCATTCCTGAACAACCTCCTCCTACTCCTCCTCGGTTTTCATCCTTTCTATTGCTCCCTTCTAGTGTTAATTTAAGGAGCTTCCCTGCGCATGCGTTTTAGAGACCTCGAAAAGCTTCCAAACTAAAGAATCTGCATGGAACTATTGGGAACAGATATTAATAGCAGAAAAAACATGTATAATATAATGCAAATTACACTATATAAGTCATATATTAAAGAAATCAAAAACTTCATAAAATAAAATCGCCAAAATCTGAGTTTTCCTAAAAATATTTCAAAGTTTGCTTCTCATCATTGAGTCTGACAATATCAGCTGCTAAAATAAAAAAAATTTATGCATATATAAATACAACATTCAGGAATAATAACGCAAAACAATCAACACATTAAACAAGTCATTTTGAGCTGCTATGCATACATTTTCTGATTTCACCAATAGTGCAAAATAAATAAATAAATAAATAAATAAATAAATAAAGAAAGAAATAAAGAAGAAAAATAACATAAATACTCAAAGGATAGTGTTGAATATAGGCTATATTAATATAATCATGTATTATCTCCAATTAAATAGGAACTATTAAAAGGAGGCTCTCGTTAAACCCTGTTTTAAATACTGATTTATTAAAAGACTAAAATAAAACAAACTACAAAAATATAAATGCAACATGCAGGAATAATAATGCAAAACAACAAGTAAAATAAGCAAATCCTGCTTATATGCATAATTTTTTTGTAAAGTCTTTCAGATTTCACCATTAATAATAGCACTGCTGAACTAAACCTGCAACTCAATAAATAACAAATCTACCATAAAAGCTAAACTGCCAGAGAAGTGTTTGATTAAGACTGAAGGAAATGGAGAAATGTACCTTCTGTGGGCTCAGGCATGGCTGCGTCTTGCTTGTCTTGCTTCGACTGACAGCTTGTGTCACTTTTTTTTTGCTTTTTATTTCACAGTCCCTCTGTTATTCAAAGCGTCCGGGGAACTCAAATTACCCACCAAGCAAGGAGTGAGTGGGAAGGAGCGAGACAAACCAGGGGGAGAGAAGAGAGAAGGACTGACACTTGAAACCCCTCTTGGATTCTCCAAGTTGAACAACAAAGTTTTTAAGGGATGGAGTAAGAGAGAGACACGGAGGGATGAGTGTTTGCTGACAGACGTGTTAAGGTGTTGTTATTTTACAGAGTTTTACAGGCGCTAAACAAAATGTCACTCTTTTTAACACCCGGACTCTAAAGCAGACTAATATGACTTGCAATTGCTTTTGTTTTCTTCATTTTCTGCGACGATGCTGTACACTGTGAAAAACACAACAGATTTGATTTGGGACAACATGAAGGGTTTAAGTTAGCTTGTTAGTTTTTACAATTTAAGTGAATTGAACATAAAGCAATTAAGCTGTCCCAAAACAATAAACGTAATAATTGTCTTGTTTTATTTTAAATAAGTATTTTGAACAAGCAGCAAACATAATTTTTTGAGTGTAGGGTGACTGATCAAGCATATTTTTTATACAGTACACTCAAAAAATAACATTTGAAACCCTGGCTCATTCTGAAAACGTACCCTTATATGCATTTCTGGAGAGCACTAAAGGAGGAGATACATTTTTTTTGTAGTTTTTGTTTTGACAAATCCACCAGAGGCCGCTGTGTACGTTTTTTGAGATCTCAAATTTCTCTCACGAGTGCCATTTGCACTTTCACTTCTCACATAAATGTACCAGAGGACACTGTCTGACTGAGCGACTTACCGACCCAGCCTCCTCCTTCTCTAAACGCAACCGATAGTGTTTTCAAAAGCACAGATTGACTCGACCAGGGCTTAATTTGGGCCGGAACAAGCCGGATCCAGAACCTCTAAATTCTGATCCGTCACCTCACTTTACCGATCCCCTTCCTCACTCATTATCCTCCCCCACTCGCTCTGCACTTTCCCCAACCCTCTTCACTTTCATCCGCGACACCTCTCCCTCGGTAACATGCTGGATCGGTAACCCAGATCTGTTCTGGCACCTTGCAATTAACAAATTAAGCACTGGACCCGCCCACCCACTTCCCTAAACCCAACTGACTGTGTTTTAAAAAGCAATCCAGAAAAATAAAAGCCCTCACCTGATTTTTACCACGTTTTCAGATTTTACCACATTATCACCCTGTTATTTACTTGTTTGTTTTATTTTTTGGATTCTGTTTTTGTTTTACCTGCTTTCTGGAACTGTTCTTGACCAGACTCGAACCCCGTTGTCACGATCAACTCTTCTCTGCATCTCAAGTCCGCCGACATGCGCTGGTAACAGCGGGAAAGCCATCCATATGGAGGTAAGCAGTCAGCTAGTAAGCACAAAAAGAAACAGCGTCATACCACACAATAGCATTCGCTTTTAAGATGAAATGCAGCCGTACGTTCCTCTGGCTACATAATTTGCAATCTCCAAAAATGTATATAGGGCTACATTTTCAGAATGAGCCTACAGACTTTTTCTGCTTGTTCAAACTACTTAATTAAAATTAGTTAAAACAACAAAATTCTTACTTTTTTGTGGGACAACTTTATTGTTTTATGTTAAATTTACTTAAATACAATTTGTTAACTTAATCGATTTGCATGGAAGCCAGCATTTTTTACAGTGCGTTAAATATAGTATGTTTTATAAATAATGTATTTATAAGTAAAGCTTTTAAACAAACGTTACAAATATTTATATTGTTTGTTTAACTGCATTTAAATGATTTACATTCTCATATTTACATTTAATAGTAGGAGTAGTTTTTTATATTTCATGTATTTTTTTGTTTTTAATATTACTTTATATATAATTAAATCATTTCAATATGAGGTATATATCTGTATATGTTTACAATGCATTATTTAAATTTAAAAAGATTACTAGGTCTATATGTGTAAGATGAAGGTAAATTTTATGATATATTTCAAATTAAATCATTTTTTTAAATGTTTGAATTATACCTCAACATACTGTATACATTAATACTTACACAAAGAGAGATATTTATAGGCTAGTCTAGATTATATTGATGAAGTGTTTAAGCAAAGACTAGGCACATTGGTTAACATCTATACTAAATGGCCCTGCAACAACACTACTTGTTGTCAGACAGGTTTTCTAAACACTCCACCATCTTAATATTTAGTATGAACTATAAATATAGTTATAAATAAAAATATTTATTTATAAATAAATATATTTAATATTGAAATTATTGAATATACGCTATATTTATATAATCATGTCTTTACTCCAAATTAAATATAAACATTGTAACAGGCCGCCTTAATTATTTTGAATATACATTTATTAAAACACTAAAATAGCACATAACGACTTTAAAATATTGTAGAATATAAAATAATAAGTGTAGTGTATATATGCAGCCTATATTCAAGTCTAGTTATATTTTTCTTGCCAACTTATCGAGTCATGATCGTGAAATGATCTTCTGAGAATCTCAGGTAAAATCCTAACAGGTAACGAGCTTACGTTATTGCAACTTTGTTTACGTATTTCCGCTTTTGAAACGCTGATTCAGCATTTACTCGACACACTATAATCCAGTAAGTTGTAATGTCTCTTTAAACATACCTTCTAGTGTTCATTTCATGTTTTTATTTTGCAGCAAACTACAGCAAACCGCGTCCGACGTCCGCTCCGCGCTCATCATGAGACGCCAAGCCCCTCCTTCCCAACTGCAGGTGAATCTATGCAGAGATGTGATTGGATGGAAAAGTTGTTCGTCAAAATATACAGCGACATGATTGGTCATTTAGCGTGACAGGAAACGTCAACAAATATACGTCTACAAATAAGTTTTTAAGGCCTTTTTTAAAAATAGTTAGAAATAGTATCAAAGTAATACTGCATTTCAAATTTTAAAAAGTGCCCGGAAAAAGAAAGTAAAATGTGTGTAGAATAAAAAGTTAATTATAAGGTTTATTTAAAATATATAGACAGATAACTGTTTAAGTGCACTAATTCACACACAAAACAGTTATTGTAAATGTTTACATTTTGTTAAAATTTGCTAAATGCATTCTAAAATTAAATTAATCTATTTGTATTAGAAATTGAAGCCTTGAAAAGTCTCTAAAAAATGAATAACAAAAATAATGATTTTCTGTTAGATTTCATGAATGTATTTATTTATTTACTGGTGTCGATGCACCTGCTGTAATCAATAATCGTATTGTTTCTATGTAAATGTATTTATTTATCTTAGAATTTTAGTCACTGTTTATTGCCATTATAATAAAAACAGGTATTATTAAAGATATATTCCTTTTCATTTCCCCTCTTTCCTCTCTTGTTACTCGATATGCTATTATCAACTCTTTATTCTTTTATTGCAATTTTAGAACACAGAACATACAAGGGCAATAACAACATTATATTGACATCAAAACAAATACAACATAAAAAGAAAAGAAAAAAAATACAATTATTCAAAAACAAAATTTAAGGCTTTAAAATAATTAACAGTTCATTTTGCTTTGGTATTTTTTGTTTCTTTGGTCGTACATAGGTATGACCTATTTCTATTTTAAAGTGAGTAAAATTAGTTTTTTAATTGGCCATTTACATTTGAATAAAAATGGTCATATATAATGAGCAAATTAACAATATGCCAAATGTTTAAGTCGACTGCATTCTCGTAAAAAAAACATATTTTTCTTTGAATTCCAGTGCAATATTCATACTCTGCTTAACAAATAAAAAAAGATCACACCAAAACAATTGTATAATACAATATATATATATATATATATATATATATATATATATATATATATATATATATATATATATATATATATATATATATATACAATATACAATACAAATATAAATACAATCATAAAATACATGAACTCTCTTCTTTATCATTACAGAAAGCACATTTTAAATCAACATCTTTACAAAATTTTGCAATGACCTGTTTTACAGGATAAATACGATGAACAATTGTAAATGATACTTCTCTAATTTGATTTGTTATACAAAAATGTCTGGAAATCTTAAAAGTCTCGTTCCAGTTAACATATTTAAATTGTGATCTCCAAAAACCAATGGCTAAAGCAACACTGACAATCCAGCAAATCATTCTAAGATGATTTTTATTACATTTTTTATATACCTTGCAATTTAAGACTAAAATCTAAATTTGTATTTTGAACTATATCATTTTCTAATTATTTCTTAAGCTCTGATGGAATATCATTAATTACCATAACATACTCTTTGACAGATATATAAAGGGATTTTTTTTAGAAACTCTAATTAGGTGAACACATGGCCATTACTACTTAAAAGTTGTGAAACCTGCTAAATATTCTTGTAGTGTTCCATTTGTTTTTATTAGGTCTAATAAAAAATAACATTTTAAATTTAACAAGGATTTTAAAACACGATAAATACTTGTTATTACGCAGGAAAAAACATAATAATTTTTCCATAATAAATCCAGACACTAAAATTGAGCTTTATTAAAACTGTCCCGAAATCTGGACACACTGTGTAAGTAGATCATAGTAAATAAAAATAACTGTGCGTGAAAATAAATATAAAAAACGAAACGTTAGATAACTGTATCAGTTTTTCAGTAAGTAAACAGGTCATTTAACTTCTATTTTTGCATCAGGAGGACACACCTTGCTTTAGGGAAAATGCCTAGTTTATACCAAATGAACTGAAGTTTAGCCTAAATTGGCCATTGCTGCTAGATTCGCTGAATCCCCCGCGAGTTTGAAACTCAACTCATATTCCCGAGCTCGTGCTGATTTTATTAATAGAGTTCTCATCCCATATCTGGTGTGTGTTTGTGAAGTGATCGGTGCTTGTTGAACCTGTACAGCACGTCTGGTGAACAGAAACAATCCGAAAAATCTGCCTCATGATTCGGAAGTAATCCAGTTTACTTTTACACCATCATTAATTACCGCCATCTTATATTCAGCTGAAACACGTGACCTGTGATCATGAAAGGGGTAGTTCACGCAGGAATCCATAGTCTGTCAGACAAACTCCACACAGAATTTATTGCTGTGAGAGGACAGTGCTAACCACTTAGCCACCATGTCGGCCCATAGTATTTGATTAAAACAAAAAATATATTTAATATATAATAAAATATGTTTTAGTATTAACGTAGTACTTAAGACATAATTATTGTCACTAATTTGAGAACTTTTAATACTTTTATGTATAAATGAACATATTGACCCCGACGTGATTTGAACACGCAACCTTCTGATCTGGAGTCAGACGCGCTACCGTTGCGCCACGAGGTCTATATCAGACTGGTGTAATTGCTATACAGTACTATCATCCGACACACAGATCATACATATTCAATTAAATCAAGTCCATTTATTCATCAGAGGTCACCACAGTGGAATGAGCCACCAACTTATCCAGCATACTCATCCAGGTTTTACACAGCGAATGCCTTTCCAGCTGCAACCCAGTACTGGGAAACATCCAAACACAGCATAGCCAATTGTGCCATGTGTTTGGGCTGTGGAGGAAGCCGGAGCACCCGGAAGAAACCCACAAAAACAGACAAACTCCACAGAGAAATTCTTGCTGTGAGACGACAGTGCTAACCACTTAGCCACCATGTCGGCCCATAGTATTTGATTTCATATAAGTTACGAATTGGCATGCGACAGCATTGGAATATCGTGTTTTGTGTTCAACAGAATAAAGAAAGTCATAAACGTTTAGAACCACTTGAGCTTGAGTAAATGAGCAAAATTCAATTTTTGGGTGAACTACCCCTTTGATGCGCTAGATTAAATCAGCTCGCAATTATTGTAATAAACTTTGCTTTTATCTAAATTATATCATTATAATTTTATCTTTTTGTCTTTTAATTTTGTTTGTTTTATACAGATTGACATTTATTTATTTTTCTCGACAACATTACAGCATTATAGAACAATTAAAAACACCTTTATGTTGTGGAGAAACATTAGTTAATCATGGATGCTTTGTGAGACAAAAAGGAGGAAGGAACTAGCATTAGTAATGTCGCTTCGCGTGTTCCACTGCACAAAATCGCTTTAACGACAGCAGGACCTCGTGGCGCAACGGTAGCGCGTCTGACTCCAGATCAGAAGGTTGCGTGTTCAAATCACGTCGGGGTCAAACCTTTATTACTCCCGAAGATTACAACACGATGTTACAAAAACGTCTGTAAGTTATAGAGTTTGGAGGTAATGCAGTTGATAGCACAAATGCATATTTAATAATGATATAGGCATATACACTTACGGGCCACTTTATTAGGTACACATGTCCAACTGCTCGGTAATTCAACTTTCTAATCAGTCAAATTGATAATAATAACAATGATGATTATTAATTATAAATATGCCTAACTGAAATTGTTTAAATGATAATTTTTATATTATTATCCTACATATTATTTATCTATATTATAGTTCTATATTTGTATAGCTTTTGTTTAAATTTAGGTGAAATTGTATAATGATTAATAATAAATAACTGCATTTGTTTATATTGTTCTTTTTATTTTATGATATATATAATAGCTCTAAATATTTGTAGCCATTGTTAATATTCAGTGAATATTGTATGATAATGATTAATAATTAATAACTGAGTTTATTTTCTGAAAAATTTCAAAACCATTCCTATTTTATCTTCAACAAAGTATTCTTGTTGTTAATATTATTTATATTAAAACAAAACTTTAAATAATTGTTAAGAATTATAGGTTATCAACATTTTTATAAATTTAGTATTAATGTAGTACTTAAGACATAATAATGCCGCTAATTTGAGAACTTTTAATACTTTTGTGTATAAATTATCATATTGACCCCGACGTGATTTGAACACGCAACGTTCTGATCTGGAGTCAGACGAGCTACCGTTGCGCCACGAGGTCTATGACAGATTGGCAAAATTGCTATACAGTACTATCATATATCATACAGGTTAGACATATTCAATTAAATCAATAGGCAATTTTTTTATTATACTGTATTTAAATAAACTAATTATTAATAATGATTTGAACTTGAATGACTTGAACTCAATAATTTATTTAATTTGTAATACTTACATTTAAAAAAAATTACAAATGGCAAAATTGGCAAACAATTACATTATAAATACAAATAAAGTAGGTTAATAACAAATGACGAAACACCAAAATTTACAACGATTACAATATTTTCCTCTTTGTTCTTTCTAGGTTAAAGTAACCATATTAGGTTTATGTATTCCGTTTAAATCAGGTTAGATGCTTCACACATTCAAACATGTGCTGACCTCGTGGCGCAACGGTAGCGCGTCTGACTCCAGATCAGAAGGTTGCGTGTTCAAATCACGTCGGGGTCAAACGTTTATTATTTGCACGCACTAATATTAACATAAAACCACGTAAATCTTTACTATATAACTATTTGTAGGAAAAGGCTGGAGAACGTAAACCCTGATGTCCTTTCACCTTTAATCAATGGATGGACAGTGGACAATATTTTATTAAAAATAGTACAAATATTATTAGCAACGTTTTTGCACTGTTTATTAATAATAATAATAATAATAATAATAAATAATAAATAATAATAATAATAATAAATAATTAATGGATCAAAATGTTCATTTTCTGCTTATTTTTCACTCAAACACTTAAAATCAATCAATCATTGGATTTACTAATTTGAAGGTATGGTTTTAAACAACATATATGTGCTGATCAATTAAGCTGAACATTACTAAATTTAATTTGTTTGTTTAAATTTAGCCCGTATAAATTGTTTGCAACCAGCTACCCTAAAACCTTAGTAAATCCAATGTTTTCCAGTATAGATACTCCTGTAATGATAGAAACCCATCAGTAGGGGTCAGCATGAGACTTAAAACTCTTTTCTATTTCTGTGCTATTTAAATTATTTGTCTTATTTGTCTCTATGTTTGGAAATGTATTTGTTCTACCTATTTACATTAATAAAAAAAAAAGAATGATTAAAAATAACCTGCATAGTTCACTAGTGAAAATGCCTATTGCAATATAAAGGCTGGAGAACGTACTGTAAACCCTGTTGTGTCTAGAGTTTAATCAATGAATGGACAGTGGAAATTTGTAAATAAATTTGTATTATTGGCAACTTTTTTCTAAATATTTATAATAATAATAATAATAATAATAATAATAATAATAATAATAATAATAGTAATAATAATAATAACAATAATAATAATAATAATAATAATAATAATAATAATAATAATAATAATAATAGGAATGTTTTTTTTCTTATTTTTCCTCCTGTAATGATAAAAATCCATCAGTAGAGGTCAGCATGAGACTTAAAAACTCTTTCTTACTTGTTGATTCATATCAATTGATCAGGGTTGTTTAAAGCTTTTATTAGCACATAAATATTAGTTTGATTCATACTTGAGGTTAGAGATGTGTGTGTCAATCAGAGAATTGTTAATCAAGTATATCTGTAAAGAAGATCAAGTAAACTATTAAGTCTGTACTGCACTAAAGGAACAAAAAATCTGTTCATCTGCTTAATTGCTGTGAAACAAAACCTTTCTGAACATTTTGAAGCATTTATTTAAGGAAAATAGCTTAACTGATCATTCACATTAATAACTTGCTTTCACTTGTTTAAAAAAATGCCCAATAAGATTTGGTATCTGTTTATTGTATTTATTCTCAGTATTTGATCTCTGATAAACATATTATTACAATAATTATTATTATTATGAGTATGTGTTTTAAAGATATATGTATTTAATTAATTTATTAATGTATTTTTATTATTATCATAAGTTATTATTATTTAAACACACACACACACACACACACACACACACACACACACACACACACACACACACACACACACACACACACACGCACACACACACACATATAATCGTTAACACATTTACTCATATAGCATCAACTCAATGCATTTAGGCATGTAGACATGGTCAAGACGATCTCCTGCAGTTCAAACCGAGCATCAGAATGGGGAAGAAAGGGGATTTAAGTGACTTTGACATGGTTGTTGGTGCCAGACGGGCTGGTCTGAGTATTTCAGAAACTGCTGATCTACTG